>NC_056732.1:626883149-627040649 GCF_019279795.1 Protopterus annectens | reverse complement strand
CACCACAGCCAGGGCAATACACAGTCAGGGCCCAGCATACATCCAGAGTCACTGCTGCTGCTGTCCCCCCAGACCTCCAGGAGGGGGGAGCGTGGCAAGGGGGTGATTCCTCATTCAGCTGCGGAGTGCACCCAACCCGCTTCATTCCCGAATCTGACCGACCCAGCCCTTAGAGCCAATCCTTGTCCCGAAGTTACAGATCTGGTTTGCCAACTTCCCTTACCTACATCATTCTAACGTGCCAGAGGCTGTTCACTTTGGAGACCTGCTGCGGATATGGGTATGGCCCGGTGCAAACTTGCACCCTCACCCCCAGATTTTCCAGGGCCAATGAGAGCTCGCCTGATGCCACTAGAACCATGATGCTTTCCAGGGTGCGGGCCTCTCTCTCGGGGTTAACCCATTCCAGGGCACCCTGCCCATTACAAAGAAAAGAGAATTCTCCCAGTGGCCCATGACAGCTTCTCCAGGATTGTTTACATCACCACACTGGATGCCACTAGGCACCCATCTCCGCTGCTCTGGATTCGGGGATCTGAACCCGACTCCCTTTCAATTGGCTAAGGGTGACGGAGGCCATCGCCTGTCCTTTCAGAATGGCACTCGCTTATCTCTCAGGACTGACTGACCCATGTTCAACTGCTGTTCATATGGAACCCTTCTCTACTTTGACCTTCAAAGCTCTGATTTGAATATTTGCTATTACCACCAAGATCTGCACCCATGGCGGCTCCACCTGGGCCCTCGCCCTGGGCTTCAGTGCCACCATGGTGGTCCTCATACTCATTGCAGTATAGCTCCCTTGGCTCCAAGCACTAGAGATGGCTGGTTATGGGCCCGAAGCTCCAGCTCCATCCATTTTCAGGGCTAGTAGATTTGGCAGGTGAGTTGTTACATACTCCTTAGGAGATTCTGACTTCCATGGCCACTGTCCTGCTGTCTATATTGACCAACACCTTTTCTGGGGTCTGATGAGCGTCAGCATCAGGTGCCTTAACCCGGCGTTCAGTTCATTCTGCAGCACCAGTTATGCTTACCAAAAGTGGCCCACTGGGCACTCACATTCCACACGTGGCTCCAAGGTTTCTTACCCATTTAAAGTTTGAGAATAGGCTGAGATCGTTTCAGCCCCAAGACCTCTAATTATTCACTTTACCAGATAAAACTGTGTCCGCTGAGTGCCAGCTATCCTGAAGGAAACTTCGGAGGGAACCAGCTACTCGATGGTTTGATTAGTCTTTCGCCCCTATACCCTGGTCGGAAAACCGATTTGCAGGACCACTATGGACCTCCACCAGAGTTTCCTCTAACCACTCTGCCCAGGCATAGATCACCATCTTCCAGGTCCCATCAGTTGCACTCATGCTCCACCTCCCCGATGTGATGGGTGAGATGGGCCAGTGGTGCGCCCCCCCATGACTCTCTTAAGGTAGCCAAATGCCTTGTCATCTAATTAGTGATGTGCATGAATGGATGAATGAGATTCTCACTGTCATCTACTATCTAGCAAAACCACAGCCAAGGGAATGAGCTTGGCAGAACCAGAGGGAAAGAAGACCCTGTTGAACTTGACTCTAGTCTGGCAACGTAAAGAGACATGAGAGGTGTAGAATAAGTGGGAGGTCTTGGCTGCCAGTGAAATAACACTACTCATCATTTTTTTCACTTACGGGGGACGAGCCCCACCGTGACTCTCACTTCTTGCACCAAGCACCCAGGCATCCGGGCATGATCCGCTCCAGGGAGAGTGTCAGGTGGGGAGTTTGACTGGGGCAGTACACCTGTCAAAGAGTAATTCAGATGTCCTAAGGTGAGATCAGGGAGGACAGAAACCTCCCGTGGAGCAAAAGGGAAAAAGCTCACTTGATCTTGATTTTCAGTATGAATACAGACCGTGAAAGCAAGGCCTCATGAGCCTTCTGGCTTTTTGGGTTTTAAGCAGGAGGTGTCAGAAAAGTTACCACAGGGATAACTGGCTTGTGGCAGCCTATTGTTCATAGCTATGTCGCTTTTTGATCCTTCGATGTTGGCTCTTCCTATCATTGTGAAGCAGAATTCACCAAGCATTGGATTGTTCACCCACTAATAGGGAACATGAGCTGGGTTTAGACCATCATGAGACAGGTTAATTTTACCCTACTGATGATGTGTTGTTGCGATAGTAATCCTGCTCAGTATGAGAGGAACCGCAGGTTCAGACATTTGTTGTATGTGCTTGGCTGAGGAGCCAATGGTGCAAAGGTACCATCTGTGGGATTATGACTGAATGCCTCTACGTCAGAATCCTGCCTAAACGTAACAATACCACAGTGCTGTGGATCTCCAGTTGGCCAGGAATAGCCAGCTGCAAGGTTGCGAGGAGCAACGCTTGTCACTGGGTCAGAGCTCGGATGGAAGGGGACCATCTCTGTCCAGCAGTGCACTGCATGTTTGTGGGGAACCAGGTGCTAAATCATTCATAGATGACCTGATTTTGGGTCAGGGTTTTGTATGTAGCAGATCAGCAAAATGCTGTGATCTATTGAAAGTCAGCCCTCGAGCCAAGCTTTTGTCGCAGTTGGAGAAATAGGCTCTGCATTCTCACGGAGAGGGGGGACCCATCCTTGGCTGGCCCACCCTGTACACCACCCACCCTCCCCCCTACATCCAGATCATCGGTGGGACTTTGTTCCTCAGTGGTGGGTGCGCGATCTGGCCTGGAGATTGAGAGGCAGAAAGTGGCCAGGGACGGAGTGCTCCCTCCTGGGTGACAGGGTCTGGATTGTCACCACCTCCAGGTGGAAGTCCGTAAGGGAGCCACTGGTGGAAGGCTGTGGGGCCAGAAGAGCTCCTGCCTGGGTGAGAGGGGCAGTAGGAAGTACTGGCGACAGAAGTCCTCAAGGTAGTGACTGGTGGGAGTCTGCTGGGCCCAGAGAGCTGCTGCCAGACAGGAGGAAGGTGTCCAACCTTGCCTGGTACCCGACAGGATCGCCAAAATGTCGCAAAGTCCTCAAAATGGCTCTTGACCAGAAAAAAGGGGAGCTCGGCGGCCGTGGGGAGTTCCACGAGGGTAGCTGAAATTGGAGGGAGGTTTCCCTGAGAGGGACCGAGGACACAGATGACTCGGCACGGTTTTGCAGCCTCCTGGAGATATGTAACCCAGGGAAAGAGCCCTCCTGCCAGGATAGAAGTAGAAGCCTGGAGGGGGTCCATCCCGATGGAAGTCTGGAAGGGGGAGAGAAAGTCGGAAAGCAGCCGGGCAGGAAGTGCTCCTCCCTGGGTGAGAGGGTCTGGATTGTGCCCCTCTGGGGTGGAAGTCCTTAAGGGAGCCACTGGCAGGAGGCTGCATACTGCCCCTGGGACAAGTGGAGTCTCCCGTGATGGAAGTCCTTAAGGGAGCCTCTGGTGGGGGGGCTTCACACTGCCCCTGGTGAGAGGGGACAGGCAGAGCCCCCTGCAATGGAAGTTCTGAAGGGAGTCGCTGGCGGATGGCTGTGGGGCTCGGAGAGCTCCTGCCCAGGTGAGATGGGGACAGGCACAGCCCCCGCCATGGAAGTCATTTGGGCAACCTCTGGTGGGGGGGCTGCATGTCCCCATCTAACCTGGACAGGGCTGCTGGTTACCACTAATTACCCCTGCTGGGATAGACAGGTAAACCTCCAGCTTAATTTGCTGCATCCTGTTGCTTAATCATATTTTCTCCGTTGAATTATTTATGGGTTGACATTTAGTGCACTTAAGTTGTCATTTTTCCTTATTAGGAAAAGTGTCTTAAGTTTTTATGCATTGTGAGCCCTTCATCGAGTGCTGTTGCCTCTTCAATAAATGTGTTCAAAGGTAAGTACTAAGCCAACTGCCCTTGTGAACCATCTTAAGCCTAGCCATTTTCCCTTCTTGTACTCCATGTAACCTATCCCGTTTAGTTAGAGATTGGCCTTACCTATCCCATGGTCAATACTTATATATTGCCCCTAATGAGAATAACTGGTATCATACCATAGATAATTTGAGGGAACCCATGCATGAGGTAAAACATTTAGGAGCTGCCTCTGTCCATTAGTAGTACAGGGGGCATTCCTGGGGTAAGTTTTCTGTTTCCCATCCATAAAGCTAAGTTATACTTGAAAATGGACAGGATTGAACTTAGTTTTATGTGAATGTGGAATCTGTGGTATCCTCTGTGAAATATAGCTGTCCCTCAAAACTGTTCTGCTGATGTTGCAGAAGAGGTATAGATCTCTAGACTGAGTATTTCTGATGCCATTTGAATTACTGATGTGTAGTAAATCCATCACTAATGGTTCTGGGGATGCATTGCATGGCATACACAGGTCACCTCTTCACAGTCTGTAGGATACAAAGTATAAAGGGCTTTGTGCCAGTCCATATAGGTCATGTTGTTTAGGCCATATATCCTTTTAGTAAGGTATCTGTGTGTGTTCCACTTGTTGCATATGTTGGGCAAATACATGCCGAAGGGGGCCTTATATTTAATAACTGGCCTACTGAGGGCTGAGTAAAGGAGGACAATGACACCACTAGATCTATACCCAATCCCTTTGTTTATAAGCTGTGCAATACAGAAGGACTTTCTTATAACAAGACACATGCTAGTTAATGTCAACATAAGTTCCCAGTGCCACAAGATCCAATGGAAGGAAGCATACACTGGAATCTATGGTGTGCATTTTGAACCACATTTTGATAATGTATTGATATTAAAATACCGCGGTGGCACAGCGGTGGCATTGTTGCCTCACAGCAAGAGGTTCTCCCATTCAATTCTTGGCTTGGGTTGGGAGTGCCTTCTGTGTGGAGTCTGCATGTCCTCCCTGCGGTCGAGTGGGCACTCGAAATACATGCGTTGAATGGGTGTGCCTTCACTGAAGGTTAGACATCAGGCTGGCAACTCGACACCACAAAAAACAATGGCCAATCATTAGAGGACCGGAGTTCTGCTGTGGCGACTCCTAACCGGGAAAAGCCGAAAGACAAACAACAACAGCAACATTGATATTAAAATACTCTAAACAGAGGCAATCAGTAAGTTTTCTCTCTATGACACCATTCCCTTAGCCACTGATTGAATACCAACATTTTGTTGTGGTATTCAAGGGTCGCATGAGGTGATGAGAAGACTTCTCTAAGCAGGTGTTATTTTCCTGTGCTTGATAGGATGTTTGATAATCTCACCCCATCCTATTGCATATGTGAGGGGAAGGACTTTCTAAATTTGACCGCAGCATGAACAATGACCATGTCATAGTTAATCAGAGCTGGTCTCTAATTTAGCTCCAGGCAGACATGACACTATCAGAAACTTCTTTATACTGCCAGTGATATACATACCTATTTACCAGACAGCAGAGTCACCAGTTAATAGGATATTTGAGATTACCAGGTTAGAATGCATGCATTATCAGTAGTTGCTGTGGTCACATCATCTTCATTGGCACTGTTTCCTAGGGTATCATAATGCATATGTAAGCCATGCCATCATGAAAAAGGACTATGGCTTGGTATAGATGACCAGATGTCACTCCCAGGCATACCTTGAAACATCTGGTAATGTCTGTAAATTTGTTGTGTGCTACATAGGAGTTAACTACTTCCACTATCACAGCTGCACTGCAAGGATGTACAGCTGAATGTACATTGCTGTCTTTTCATACCTGCTGTCAGAGCAGTTTTAGGTGGTCCTCTTTCTACAGCCCCCATCTCTTTTGTCTACTTTCCACATATCCCAAATGTCTCCTTTCAGTCTGCGCCCCCCCCCCCCCTTTCTGCAAATTCCTGGATCTAAAGAACATTCCTGGATCTGCCACTGTGATGCATGGTTTATCCCTGCAAACTGCAAAGGTTGATCAGATAATGTGAATGTTACAGTAAAAGTGTAAGGAAAGCACACCTCCAACTGGATGGAAAGCTTCCGATTGATGTGAGGATGCTTCATCTAAAAGATGAATTTAAAATGTTTGCGTGTGCAATAGAAGCCAAAGACCCAAGACAGTATAATAATACTTCCTTAATTTGCATACTCTAACTGTTTTTCTTTTTATCTAAACTGTGATTTTTGCTATATTCATATATTTCTATTGAAATATTCTTTTGTTTACTGAAAAAAAAAATCTTTGCAATGTTTGCTTGGAAACATTCTAGTTTACTTAAGCTCTTGGCTAAGATTTGATAGATTCCATGTCAGTTTGTTTAATAAAAGATCAATCTTTTTAGACTCTAAAGCCTGTAACTGTTGGACTTTTACAACTAATGTCAAATGTTGAGTGTATTTCTAAGCAAAGGGCTCAAAAATCTGATAGTACTAACCTTAAGTTTATATCATGAAGGGAGTGTAACCTAATCTGTGATGTCTCACTGAATAATAACTATTTATTTGCATTTCTGGTCTTGGTCTCTTTCAGAGAATTACTGATACTACCAGACACAATCAAATAACTGGTCATTATTTTCTTTCAGTTACCATTCTCACTTATATACGCTCTATTCATAAAAAGTGCAGCATGCTTTCAAGGCCCATTAGTAAAAAAAAATCTCCATTCTTTTTGTATTGTCTTATATAAACAGAACCCCACTTATTAGCATTGTGTACTTTAAATCTTACACGATTCCCAACTATTTCATATCATGTCTAAATAAATTGGGAACCACTATTCTGAAGGAAAGGTGGAAATTCATCTCTCCAGTGGTTCACCAACAGCCTAATATACACATATCCTGTCCTGTGTAACACCTTATGTTTGCTATAAAAAGCACAAAGATTATATTTGGTGCACCTAGAAGCAGAAAATAGTCACAACTCACCCTGAGCATTTCTTTGCCTAATACCTCTTGCTAGAAAAAACTTAAATAAACAAAAATTAGCTATGTAAGAAAAAAGCAATTGATTCTTATTAAACACCCCAAGTCATGCAAGTCAGAAACTAAGTCACCAGCAGGAGGTTCAAAGATAATGAGTGTCTAGATCATCCCACTGAATAATCCTACTGAAGACTTTCCAGTTATATCTGCCAAGTCATTTTCCCATCGAATCCTAAATGTCTTTCAATTATTACTTCATTTCAATCTTTATCCAAAACTGCATTTTAAAAATCATATCTAGGAAATGAATGTCTGTTACTATCCAACCTCTCACAAAAGCTCAAAGCACTGAAAAAGAGTTAAAAATCTCACTTTCTAAAAACTGCTCCTTTCAAACAGCACTTCATTAGCTTGTATTTGAATGTGTCACTAACTTCAGGAATCATCCCCTTAGGCTTGCAGACGGCTGTTAATATCCCATTCACTAAGATTACCAAAACCTTTTAAACACCTTTTTCTCAAGTTCCTCATTCAAAGTATCTAGCAAGCATTTTTGCAAAACATATGTTTTATGAAATTCTACAGCATGTGAATAACTTCACACTTGTTAGTAAGCCAGCTATTGCTGGCAGCTCTGTATTATAGTGCTTACTTTGTGGATTTGTAAATCCATGAATGATAATTTCAGGATATGTGCTGCTTTGGGTAGCCAAACACATTTCTGACACATTTATGCTGGAACAGTTGATACACAATTGCAAAGATATCCACCTGTTTTAGAAAGGAGATATGTAGTGACCAACACTCATTTTTACCATTAGGTACATCATACCACAGGATAGAGGCAGTTTGGCTACATGCAGGAAAAAGTGACCTCTCCAGTAAGAAGAACAGAAGTGCCTTCTTATAGGTTGTATGGCTGATATCCCAGAATTTGGCATCCATTCATGGTCATTGCAAGTCCACCATCAAAGCCTAACCAAGATGCATGACAGGACTGTAGTTTTAGACCAGAAGGCGATTTATGGTGGATCTAGTCAGTTTCCATCCCTCTCACCAGACAAATAGTTTCTGACCACCCTTTGTGAGTAGTCAAAGGAGATTACAGTAAGTGAAGAGGGGTATGAGGTGACTGGTTCCTCTACCATTCCTGCTAAGTAAGCATTACAGACTGCAGACAGATAGGTGCAGGCATTACAGACTGCAGACAGATAGATGCAGGCATTACACGTAGTAGACAGATAGGTGTTGACAGCAGTGCCCTGCAGATGAAGCCATGCAAACTATAGTAATGAAAACAGATTTAGAGCAAGTCATCATGCCAGATGGATATTTGTGCCATGCCTAAAAGCTGGGACAAAGAGGGTGCATAGTACAGAGAATGTACTCATAGGAGCCTATTCCAGGGCTATAACCATCCACTGTTCTACCTGCACTATCCAAATATCTTGAAAAGGGTGCCCCTGCAGGCTGACAGGAACATGATGCTTCTGAACTCACAACTACTTCAGGTGCTGTCTAGTATCTGCTCCTAAGGACAAACTAATTAAGTACTTGTCTAAAGTACCCATATGTTTTAAACTGGACCATATTATAAAGACTACAGTTTTGATATAAGATACACATGATAATGGTTCCTCTTTGAAAATTATACATATTGATGCCATAAAGACATTTAGCAGAACTGATTTTGTTATCTCTCATAGGTTAATAGGTTGGGCTATACAAGCCTAGCCATAACAATTCCCTGGATATTTCTTCCCACAATATTTACTTCCCTAAACCCCATAAAAATAACCAGTCTTTGCAAGTCTTGAACCCAGGACCCTGAACACAATAGCCACAGCAATCTACCACTAAGCCATCTGAGCTATATTTTGGAAGTGTTTGATTTTCCAGAATTTTTTATGTAATAATGATTGAACATCTTTATAGGAAATTGGCAATATTAACATAATAATAGTGCGAGTGCCACTGTTAAACTAGAGCTATGCAGAGTTTGGCATTGACAGCAGGGCTTCCACAGACCTATCTCTAGCATGAGCTGGTCATTGCACCATGGAGGGTGGTCCCAGAGCAGGACTTCTGACTTCACCAACATCATCCATTGGTGACAGCTCTAGTTTCCACACACACAGGTGCGCACACACACACACACACACACACATATATATATATATATATATATATATATATATATATATTCATAAAATAGTGTGTTGAGGAGATGGAAAGAGTACTTTGAGGGGTTGATGAATGAAGAGAATGAGAGGGAGAGAAGGTTGGATGATGTAGGGATAGTGAATCATGAAGTACAATGGATCAGCAAGGAGGAGGTAAGGATAGCTATGAAGAGAATGAAGAATGGAAAGGCTGTTGGCCTAGATGACATACCTGTGGAAGCATGGAGGTGTTTAGGTGAAATAGCAGTGGAGTTTTGAACCAAGATTGTTTAATGAAATCTTGGAAAGTGAGAGAATGTCTGAGGAATGGAGAAAAAGTGTTTTGGTATCGATTTTTAAGAATAAGGGTAATGTGCAAAGCTGTAGTAACTACAGTGGGATTAAATTGATAAGTCACAGCATGAAGTTATGGGAAAGAGTAGTGGAAGCAAGGTTAAGAAGGGATGTGATGATTAGTGATCAGCAGTATGATTTCATGCTGGGAAAGAGCACTACAGATGCGATCTTTGCTCTGAGAGTGTTGATGGAGAAGTACAGAGAATGTCGGAAGGAGTTGCATTG
The DNA here is from genome assembly GCF_019279795.1 of Protopterus annectens. Taxonomy (NCBI): domain Eukaryota; kingdom Metazoa; phylum Chordata; order Ceratodontiformes; family Protopteridae; genus Protopterus; species Protopterus annectens. Next base: position 627,031,110 of record NC_056732.1, on the reverse strand, counting down.
TGTTTTTGTAGACTTAGAGAAAGCATATGACAGGGTGCCTAGAGAGGAGTTGTGGTATTGTATGAGGAAGTCAGGAGTGTCAGAAAAGTATGTAAGAGTGGTACAGGATATGTATGAGGGTAGTGTGACAGTGGTGAGGTCTGCGGTGGGAGTGACGGATGCGTTTAAGGTGGAGGTGGGGTTACATCAAGAATCAGCTCTGAGCCCTTTCTTATTTGCAATGGTGATGGACAGGTTGATAGACGAGATCAGAAAGGAGTCCCCGTGGACTATGATGTTTGCAGATGACATTGTGATCTGTAGTGAGAGTAGGGAACAGGTGGAGGAGACCATGGAGAGATGGAGATATGTTCTAGAGAGAAGAGGAATGAAGGTCAGCAGGACTAAGACAGAATATATGTGTGTGAATGAGAGGGAGGATAGAGGAATGGTGAGGATGCAAGGAGTAGAGGTGGCGAAGGTGGATAAGTTTAAATACTTGGGGTCAATAGTTCAGAGTAACAGTGAGTGTGGAAGAGAGGTGAAGAAGAGAGTACATGCAGGATGGAGTGGGTGGAGAAGAGTGTCAGGAGTGATTTGTGACAGATGAGTACTTGTAAGAGTGAAAGGGAAGGTTTACAAGAGGGTAGTGAGACCAACTATGTTATATGGGTTGGAGACAGTGTCATTGACAAAAAGGCAGGAGTTTGAGCTGGATGTGGCAGAATTAAAGATGTTAAAATTTGCACTGGGTGTGACGAGGGTGGACAGGATTAGGAATAAGTATATTAGAGGGTCAGCCCAGGTTGGAAGGTTTGGAGACAAAGCCAGAGAGGCACAATTATGTTGGTTTGGACATGTACTGAGGAGGGATGCTGAGTATATTGGGAAAAAGATGCTAAGGATGAAGCTACCAGGTAACAGGAAAAGAGGAAAGCCTAAGATAAGGTTTATGGATGTGGTGAGAGAGGACATGCAGGTGGTTGGTGTGACAGAGCAAGATGCAGAGGACAGGAAGAAATGGAAACAGGTGATCTGCTGTGGCGACCCCTAATGGGAACAGCCAAAAGAAGATGATGATATTCATAAAATATTTAAAATGGTAGCATGCAAACAGGATATCTGTTGGGCTGTCTCAGCATATTAATTGGATTGATATTAATATATACAGCCTGATCAGATAAAAATGTAACAAAATGGATGGATGGGTGATAAAAAAAAATCCACCTAGCAACAATAACAACTTTTATAAAGATAACAACTAAACAAAGAAAGAGGCTCTTTCTTGTCACGTTCCATGTTTGTATTTATGGGTTCATAGCTTATTACAAAACCTATGGCCAAAGTGGTCCAGTAGTGATTGGAGACTAACAATGATGCTAAATTTACCTTCTTCTTTCACCTATATTTAAGTGCCTATAACTAGGCACTGTTCAATTTAGGAGCATTAAGAAAAAAACACAATATATAAACACAAACATCTGATAAATCAATAAAATATCAATGACAACAATTACGCAAGTATGAATGATAAAAATAATATAAAGGCACTGATAAATGCTGGATGGTAATCAGAAGGTATACAATATCTAATGCAAACAAAGAGGATCAGCTGATAGCTTGTTAAATAAGGGATTACGTTCTCTTTTAAAATCAATGAAGGCTAGAGAAACTCACAGCCAGCCCAGATATGAATTCTACAAGTAAGTACCTTGGTGGCTAAAACCTTGACAACTGGATGATTCTAAGTTATAGGATATGACAACTAAAAGACCCTGTGATATAGAATGTAATGGTCTGACAAGTCTGAACCAGGATAAGAACTCCTGACTGTAAGACAGACATAGTTCATAGGTTCATAGTTTAGTATTAGACTAAGTGTACACATTATTGTATTTAACACTTATCTGTCTGTAAGATCAAATTAGTACAGTCTAGCAAAAAAACTGTTTTAAAAGAAAAAAAATTGTCCACACTTTTCAAACATCTTTAATTTTGGCTCAGAAACTCCACCTGTCCCTCCTAGCATTTTTGAGTTTGTTGCATCATTAAATAATGCCAATTATGTATTGGCTTTCATTTCCTAGTCGCATGTTCATTATTGGGGAAATCTTAATTCACAACTAGGTAACTAGAAAAATGGCAGTAAAACTCCAAATTCTTTACAATGCAGTACAAGTAATTTTACAATCACTAAATCACTACAACTGCCATTTTCTAAGTATAGTAATGCCCTCCAGGGAAGACATTATAGAGAAATAACAGCCTTGGCACTAAGTGTGCCATCCTTTGATGATATGTTAAAGTGAGGCCCTATCTGCTTGAGTTGATAGCTCAGGTGGATGTAAAATATCCCATGGTATCTATTGAAAAGAGTACGGGAAGTTCCCTGATCCCTTGGACAAATTTTTCCTGGTGGGATAAATACCTCCTTGGATCTCCTCTGAAAAAAAGATACTAGCCTAATGAGACTAACCTGGTCAACAAAGGATAAATAAATAAGAGGGTCTGGAATGTAATGCTTTTTGTGAAAACTAAGTACCCTAGCAAGCCTCAAGAAAAGCTGCCGCATGTAGCTGTTTTTGAAGTGGTACAAAAAGCTGATGGCTGTAATGGCCATATCTTCTATAAAGCCAGACTTGTTTATTGCTGTTACACTTGTGGCATGTATTAATAATTTATGACTGAATGACAGTGATATAAATTTCAGTGTGTCCAAGAAATAATTACAGTGTAGATATAAAGAAAGGGATGGGAACCTGTCTGATGTGTACACAACTATACGTATTTATCATTACCTTTATTTTTTAGGTGCACTCAGCTCTTAGGTCACTTTATATATGAATCAGGTCTTATCACCTTGGCCATGTGTGCTGTTCCTGCTGTTTTTGAATATTTTATACTAGCCTTCTCACATGCATATCTGAAGAAACTATGTGTTTCAGTCATGTTTTATATACGACTCCAGATATGTAAGCCATACAAATGGTGTGTGTGTGTGTGTGTGTGTGTGTGTGTGTGTGTGTGTGTGTGTGTGTGTGTGTGTGTGTGTGTGTGTGTATGTGAGTGTGTCAGTGGAATGGAGGGGCATATCAACTGCAGTGCTGAATTTTTATTTCCTTCTTTTTTGTATTAGATTTGTGAAATATTGTGGGATTCTTATGTCATATTTTCTCATGTACACAGCTAATTAATCTGTGTGATTCCTTCATGCCCCAGGATTCAGCAAGCTTTGCATGGTGTGCAGGAATAGTGCAAGAGCTGCTGGAGGCAACATGGTCACAGAGAGATCCAGGAACAAGCTCCCAGGATGTGCACGAGCACTTCTGCATTATTTCTGCACGGACACAGCTCTTGTATGCTAATTACCCCATTTGCATGTGAAAACCACGCAAATGAGGTGAATAAGCGATCCAAGAAGCAGGCAGCCGTCTATGCATGATTAGTGTAACCTGCAGAAATGTATTCGGCTAGTAACTGAGTACATTTCTGCAAACTACAAAACAGAGCCATGAAAGCTCCAAATAAAAGGTGTATATAATGTGGAAGGCATGCCAATGGCCAAATATATGGCCATTGGCATGGAAAATAGTTTCAAAATAACTTTAATTTTTTTGTTGAGTTCGCCATTTAAGAGTAGGGAAGTGGTGTGCAAATGGGATCGGCCCGAAAATAAAAATAAAACCATGAAAAAAACTTTTTAGGCAAGATCACAAGTTTGGCATTATAGTCAATGGCAGGCAGAAGACAACAAGGCCGCTGAAGAGTAGTTACTGAGGGAGAAGGCTCAGTGTTAGACTTGTAACTAGGCATTAGCAGCCAGTTCTATACAAATGAGTGGAATGATACTGAATCACAGATTTCCCCTCATTGCTAGCCAGCACCCGACCGCGTAGGTGCAGGAAAACCATGGTGCAAGCCTAAGCATTAGCTGACATCATAGAAGGGTGTATCAGGCATACTGTAAGCTTATTGGAGCTCTGTGGCTCAGGCTTGCCCTTTGCTTAGCAGAGCTAAGAAAGTGGGTGTGTCTGAAATTGCCTAGCAGTATTTACATTGCCTAAATGGGTGTGCAATCCACGCACTGGGTTTTAAACAAAAAAATAAATAAAACTAGGAAATAGCAGCTCTGTTCACATCTGAGCACTGGGTTTGTGCGGCTTGCCTCTGGGCTTAAACAGGAAGGCAATGAGAAGGGAAAACAGCAGTAGGAAGGTAATCAAGGAGAACTAGCATAGCTGGCACTTGAAATGTATCAGAATCAGCCAATTACACACCCAGCAGCCCAGCCCAGCACACTACTATAAACTATGGAAACACCTTTCCCTCTGTTTTTTCTCACAAACTATACACCACCGGTGTACACAAATGGGGAAATGTTACCTAACAAAAGCAACAAAATGATAGGGGCTGCTTTTGCTCACATAAATCAACATGTGGAAGAGACTGAGGGTGGTGAGGATGATAATGCTGATGACCAACCCACAATGAGGAGAAGGAGAAGAATGTACAGACTCAGGGTAACCTACCAGGGGCTACATGAGCTGGAGAAAGTGGAGTGCTATAGGGTGGACAAGGACCTCCTACAGCAAATTGTTGAGCTATGGCGGCCACGCCTCACACACAGAACCAACAGAGGGGAACCCATCCCAGTGAATACCAAGGTATGTGTAGGCTTAAGAATACTAGCCATAGGTACCTTCCAAAGGCCAGCTGGGGATATCATGGGGATCTCACAGGCATCAGCATCCAGGGTACTCCACCAGTTCCTGGATGCCATGTCAGCACATGTCGGTGAGCACATATATTTTCTCAACACCCATGAGGCATTGACCAGCAATATGCGTCTCTTCCACCAAATAGCAGAATACCCTGAGGTAGTGGGTGCTATAGACTACACGCAAAACACATCAAAACACCACCTGGTGAGCGGGGTAGAGCCTACATAAACTGCAAGGGCTTCCCCTCCATCAACTGCCAGGTCATGTATGATGCCCAGGGCATTATAATGAATGTGTGTGCTGGCAGCCCTGGAAGCTATCATGACTCCCACATCTGGCATGTGATGCAGCTGTACCAGAGATTTGCCAATGGGGACATCCCAGATGATCACTTAGTGGGGGATGCTTTTTACACACTGGAGCCATGGCTGATGACCGCCGTCAGAAATGCACACACGCCTGAACAAAAACTCCATAATGAGGCACACGCACAGTCCAGAATCATAACAGAGCGTGTATTTGGGATGCTCAAGTCATGGTTCCGGTGCCTGGACATATCTGGTGGTGCCTTGCAGTACTCACCAGCAACATGTACCCATCATTGTATGTGCCATGTTACACAATATGATCCTGCAGAAACAGCTGTAGCAGGAAGAGCATGGTGTAGGGCCACACAGCCCTCCACCATTGCCAAGGCCAGCACAGGCACAGAGTGACTCTGAGGAGGAACAACCCGAGCCTGCCCCTGTAAGCAGAAGGAGGCATGCCTAGCATGCCCAGGCCTTGGCCAAGAGGCAACGCATAGCACATACACTGACACAGTAGGGACCCAGGGGATGACACCTCTCTCTGACTCACACATACAGTAAAAGGGATGTCAAACATGACACTACCTGTGCTTAACCATGTATAGGGAATGTACTATGTGCATCTAACATAGTCAGCCCTCCAGCACCATCCTCAATACTGGCACAGCTACAAGGTAAGTCACTGTCACTATCAATTGCTGAATGTAGTAGTATGCTCTGCTACCAGTATCTATGGTATGGATGTAAGCATGTAAGGTAATTTTGTGGCTGAATGGGATGGCAGCAGATAGTAGACACCTATATCGGCAGCATGAAATCCATAACAAATACTGGTGTCAACATAGTAGGCAGTACTAGACAAGGTGACAAAACTCACTGCAGGACATGTGGCGGGCCAAATGTGTGTCCATAGGACACACACATGCATGTCAGTGAGGCTCACATACCCAACAACAGTCTCACCCAGTAGGACGGGTCTAGACAAACACAAAGAAAGGCTGTGCTAAGGTCTCTGATTGATGGCTATGGAGAACAGTCCCCCTCCAGACCTAGACAGACAGATTACAATAGGTCAGGCAGTGGGATGTTAGTTCTGAAGGGTAAGAAGTCTGAAACTGAAACGTAGGTCAGTAAAAACCTAAGAACTGTAGTACACTTTAATGCTTCTAGTCTGCATGATAGGTCAGAATACAGAATGAAATGGAAGCCAAGAGAGTACCTGAAATACCAGTACAGTCATAGCAAATGTTTATAGTTGTCAGGTGTGCCCCGCCCCACAATCCTATGTAGAAATGTATTAACATGTATGTGTGGGTATAATAAAAGTGGAGCACAGATTACTTGAGCTGACCAAAGTAGCAGGATAGATTGTTGCACGTGTACAATATGCAGGGCTCTGTGCGATAGGTTGTTGTGTGTTGTTTATTGTGTGAAAGTGGGTCAGCATGTAGGCATGGAGGGTTGTGTCCTGGTGGCCAATGGCCAGTACTGTTGATGACAGGGCCAAGTTCTCACAACTGCAGTGCTAAACACAATGCATATCAGCAAGACACAATCCAGCATTAATCTATACTAATTGTTCAGATGTAATACCTGTCACCATCTGAAATATGGACATGGCATGAATGTAGGCCCAGACATGCAAACAGTACACAGGTGGAAGTACCCCAGATAGATAGTGTATAAAATGTTACTGTCAAATGGACACACCTTTGGAATTGTACATACAGGTTAGTAGCACATTAGTTGGCTGTGTAGTATGTAATACATATGTAGTCTGGCCAAACACTGGCAGACAACAAAAGGCACAGGTATGAAGTACTAAGAAACTGCTGATGTCCCCACACAAGCCAGCATGAGTGAAATACCCCACGTATATCTGTGAATCAGCTGCAAGTAGCTTCCATAGCACACATGCACTCAGCTCACCCCACCAGCAGCCACAGGTACCTCACAGGTCATATCCCTGCTGTTGGGAATGAGTACAATATAACCCCCACCTCAGTATGGGAATATCCACAGAATGCAGCATGCTGAAGAGGTGTCTCATGCAGGTGTGTCCCTAGCTATAAGCAGCACCCTGCCAGCATCCACACCAATGGATCAATAAGGACAGACACTATTGGCATTAACACCTTGCACACCTACCCTGTCACCCCAGGGGAATACAGTGGCTTGCAGCCTGGGACTGTAGGAGTGACACAATGTAGTGGCCTGCTACAGATGGCCTGCATCACTACCAAATGCCCTACAGTCCTCTGTCAAAGGCCTGTGTCTCACTCATACTGCCAATGTATGTTATCTCATAGACTCCCAAATAACGACATAAAACAGTCCACAGAACACAAATGCAAGGCCATGTCAACAAATCCCAGTAGCATGTCCACCATGTCCTACTGCATGAACTGTGGACCAACCCCTAAATACTGCTGGGATGAAGTGATAACTATAGGAATACTTATCAGATATAATTTGCATAATGTTCAGAAGAGGATAGAATAACGGGGGGGGGGGCTAGAAGGATGAACGCCATGGAGTGTGTGAAGTCTGAAACTCAGATGTGTGCACATACTATCCCTGCCTACAAACACAGGAATGGGTGGCTACAAACCTGCTCGTAAGCCACAATGTGAAGGGGTAATGACCAGAAATATGAGCCCTGCCTCTGAGTAACCTTTGTGAATCTGTACAGCTGTGAGGTATGGCCACAGCAGAATATGGCCATTCTGTCATGTCGATAGATGTACAAGCATGGGATCCTCAGCCACCATGGTACCAAGGTGCTGAACCATTTACACAGACCCATCAGCAAGTGTCAGCAGCTCCCCCTCTAGAATGGCATGATGGTGCAAGAATATGTAGGCTACAAACCACAATACTGGACATAGCTGCATTCATCTTGTGTTCCCCAGGAAATTACTGCAAGCAAATACGTGTACCTGTCAGTAGTTGATGATATAAAATATCACAGTGTAAAACAGTACATATGTCTGAATATCTCTGCTAACACCAAAACCATGTAGCAAAAGCAGCACAGACACAATTAGTTACAGTATCCCACTATCCTTTGTCCATTGTGACCTCATATTGTCAACCAATTTACAGATATTCTGCAGAAACAGGTTGCTAGCTGTAGGTGTAGAACACAAATGCCTGCACTGGAGTACAACCTACCTGGAGTGGATTCACACATTCAATACAGAAGGTCATACTGGGCATGCTTCCACACTTAGAGAACCAAAGCCCATGTCTGACAACAAAATACTGAAAGGTCATACTGGGCATGATCCCACACTTAAAGAAATGAAGCCCATGTCTGGGAACAACAGTGGACTATACATATCTGTCAGTCGCAGATGTCTGTGCACACACTCCACATTGCACACCAGTCATGCTTTGCACACACAGCGGATAGGAATACACACATATATCCAAGGACAGCACACTATAATAGGCCAAACATACACATACATAGATGTGTGGAAGAGAGTGACAGACAGTGAGAAAGAGCTTCCCATCATGAGACCTGTCCCACCCAGCACACATCCAATTGGCCAATACCACATGATGTGCAAATGTCTATCACTGTAGACATTTGCTTCTGGTAGCCCACAGCACTATAAAGTTTGTGGTGTTTGTGATAAATGTGTAACATGACTGTACAACTCATTATTCATCTAGCAGTTGTATACATGGTCCTGTGAAATGTAAACATGTGTGTGACTGAGTGTTGCATGTGTGCTTCCAGACAAATGGTTTATGGCCCATTCACACACACTGCACTCCCCATTCCCCTACTTTGGCAAGCCTGCTGATGTCATTCACCTTGGAATACACTTTTGGAGAAGGGATAACCCTATAAGCTCAGTGGCGCGTGCTCTAATTGTGTAATGCTATAGTGTGATGTACTAGTTAGGGCGGAGTTCTAATTCTCGACATGGCAACTATGACACTCTGTGTGTGTGTGTGTGTGCGTGTGTGTGTGTGTGTGTGTGTGTGTGTGTGTGTGTGTGTGTGTGTGTGTGTGTGTGTGTGCAGGGATCACTACACTTTCCATTGCCCTACTTTGGCAAGCCTGCTGATGCCATTCACCTTGAAATATAACTTTGGGGAAGGGTTAGCCCTATAAGCTCCATGGCTTGTGCTATAACTGTGTAATGCTATAGTGTGATGTACTAGTTAGGTACGAGTTCTAATCTCAGACATGACAACTCTGAAACTCTGTGTGTGTGTGTGTGTGTGTGTGTGTGTGTGTGTGTGTGTGTGTGTGTGTGTGTGTGTGTGTGTGTGTGTGTGTAGGGATCATTCCTTTTGAGGTCAGTCACAGTCACTACACTTTCCATTGCCCTACTTTGGCAAGCCTGCTGATGTCACTCACCTTGAATACACCTTTGGGGAAGGGCTAACCCTATAAGCTCCATGGTTTGTGCTATAACTGTGTAATGCTATAGTGTGATGTACTAGTTAGGTAGGAGTTTTAATCCAAGACATGGCAACTGTGAGACTGTGTGTGTGTGTGTGTGTGTGTGTGTGTGTGTGTGTGTGTGTGTGTGTGTGTGTAGGGATCAATGCTTTTGAGGCCAGTCACAGTCACTAGACTTTCCATTGCCCTACTTTGGCAAGCCTGCTAATGTCACTCACCTTGAAATACACCTTTGCGGAAGGGCTAGCCCAATAAGCTCCATGGTGCATGGTATAACTGTGTAATGCTATAGTGTGATGTATGAGTCAAGTAGGAGTTCTAATCCCAGACATGGCAACTGTGAGACTCTAAGTGTGTGTGTGAAGGGATCATTTTGAGGCCAGTTACAGTCACTACACTTTCCATTGCCCTACTTTGGCAAGTCTGCTGATGTCATTCACCTTGAAATACATCTTTGGGGAAAGGCTAGCTTTATAAGCTCTGTGGCACGTGTGATAAATGCAGTACATAGGTAGGGGGTTGAATCTCAGTACTGTTAAGTGTGTGTTTGTCATCAGTATCCTGTGTGGAAGTAGCTGTGATTGTGTAATAACAGGACTTGTGGGTCAGGTTTCACAAATTTCGTATATTGAGGACATACTATATGTCACAATGTCCATCTTACAAGGACAACAGATGTGAAACAGCAGAGAGGCTGGTGTAGACAATCCATACTGCTACATTTGACATTATGGATTGGTGAACAATATAGGCAACCCTTGTATTACCCAGAGAACACTCTTCACCCTTGTCTCATACACAAACACACTTGGCTAGGCAACAACCACTATATTGGTAGTTCCCTGCATATTGCCAACAGATAATAACCATGGTGTGATTGCAGTGGACTACAGAGGACATGGTACCCTGTTCCATCCCTCCAATAGGCAGATAATTGCTTACAGTGGTCCTTTGCTATGTTCCTCACTGGATGCCTGCAACAACTGTAGAGTCAGCAAATTTAATCCACAAAGGAAATACCATGCCTTATACACATGCCCTTAGGTTTAAAAAAATAAAAGGTTGACTTACCTTATTGCAGGGGGCTAGGTCCCCTGTACCTTAGCAGTTTAAATATGACTGTTCCATGACCACACTATAGGTGCACATCGGAGTAGGTATATTTAAGTAGGTGTTTGGGGACACAGCCCCACATGGGGTGCAGCCCCCAAGAAAACATTTGAAAGGTCTTACTTTTTAATCCCTTCATATGTTCGAGTTTCCCTAAATTCGAGATTCTGGTTTTGAGTTTATGACTTTCGAGTTCAGAGAAATTTGATCATATGAAGGGGAACCATATAAATATATATGTGTATGTACATGTATACATATATCTACATATGTATATATATATATATATATATATATATATATATATATATATATATATATATATATATATATATATACACACACACACACACACACACACACACACACACACATATATCCATATCCTTGATATCTGTAGACACATCTGTTGTATATACTTTCCCAGATGTATCACCACCATATTTATCTATGTGTCTATTTAGATATAACATACGTGATTCAACACTAATATCAGTAACAAGTACTACCCAATTGTAGAAGTCATAGCAGTTGTTCAATACTATTCAGTATGTGTACTGACAGATATATTGGAAAAAACAACAACCATTTTCACAGCTGTGATTGCTTAGTGGTTAACTGCTGTGACTGTAATGTATGAGGTCCTGGTTCAAGACCTGCAAGGGCTGTTTATTTTGTTGACGGGCAGAACAAAGACTGTTAGATGCAGTGTGGTTAAGGCAGTTTTGAGCAGCTTTAAGTGGGTTTGCGTGGGTTTGCATGACTGCAAGTGCTGCTAACGTACAGTTAAACGTACAGACGCTTACACTATGTAGGCTTCGCTTACCAGTGCACAAACCTGCTTAGCAGTTATATTTATGTAATGCTTACACCTGCTAAGCATAGCTCAGCCCTAGGAACTAGTGATCACATTCCAGTCTGTTAAAACAGCAGGGTAATGACATCTTTAATAAGTGTATTTATTCCCATGTTTATAATATGCATCTATGTGCTGTCATTATAGTAGCAAGGGGTGTGAGTCTACTGTCTGGGACACCTGAGTATATATGGCTTGTACAACACTCTTTTCCATTTGAATATGATTCATACATGGGTAGTATCCCAGGTTATATGCAGTCACACTGGCATGCAGTGTATTATTACATTACTACTGTTGACAGTACATTCCCAAGTAAGAGTAGATTGCAGATTGTAGTACTGGAACCAAACAGCCCTGCATGCAAAGATGGACTCTGAGTCCTCACCATTGTGTTCTTGGTATGTGAGCTGTGTGTCATTAAATATTTGCTACTGGATATTGATCTGACACGTGGATATTAACTATAGACTACTGTGTGTATAGGACATGTCACTGAGGGCTCCTGTCATGCAGTAATGGCATACCTATCAGTGTCAGATGTCTGTCTGTCAACACAGTCATCTTACTGCATAACCAGTTGGCTAGCTGATGTCTGACCTCTGTACAGATGTGCAGATGTCGTGACTCCATCTTGGCTGCATACAAGCAATCTATGCTTGAGTGACACTGACATGTCTGCCCAGCTGTGTTATGAATGCCACAGCTAGGAATCCACACCCTGTACACACCACATGTCATGGATACCTGCACTACACTACCCCAGTCAACAGAACATGCTTGGGTACAGGTCTGCAAGACAGACACTGACCGTGTTATGTAATACATGTTTCACACATGTCTACTGGAGCACCTCACTTTCCCTCTGAAAGAGGCAACCAGATGATTGGATGTTGCATGTAACTCTCACCCTGAGGACCACCCCTGTGGTATCTGTTGATAGATGTCCTGCTGGCACATGGCAGGTGGCATGATACCACTGTACACACATCCCCTACACTTCCCATTGCTCCATGGACAATAGCCTGGTACACACCTTTGAACACCTGCACTGATGGACCCCAGTACTGACAAATGTGTATGTGTACATTACTGAGAATAACAGTGTCTGTGTGTTTGTAGACCTGTAGTTGATACTACCCTGAGGCCCTTCTCACCCACTGCACCCCCATTGCCATAGTTAGATGTGGCTGCTGTTTACTGGACATTACATGTACCTTGTTACACTCTTCACCCTATGGGCTACCTGGGGCTTGCAGTACCAACCCAACACTGTTGTATAAATAGATTGATAGGCATGGGATACCCTCTGAGTTCTGTCAAGTGTGTGTATGTGTGAAAATGTGTATATTTGTAGGATACAGCATTCTGAGACCACATTCTCCTAATACAATATGCCTTGCCACACAGTATTAGGGATAGTGATGTTGCTGACCATAGGAGAGCCATGACAATGCATAACCCTACTGTGGTATGTGCATTAGATGCATATCCCTGTAGTAGCACTATTGGGATAGACAAGGGGTTGTATTGCAGTCCTGGTCAATGTGTGATGGTGGGTAGGTCAGAGTAATATCATGGGTTTCAGTGCATACAATATCCACTGTGGGGTGTGGGTGCTGGGCATACTGTCTTTACACCATGGTACCCAGAGTACATGTCCCATGTTCCACTGTAGAGAGACCACTGTCACCATCAACCATACAGATAACTGATAACACTATCCAGCCCAGTTATGCATGTGCTGTGTGCAACTTATCTGTAACAGAATGGACACACTGAGAAGGTAGTTAGCACTGATAAGCCCAGGTCTCTCAGATGTGTGTATGACTGTTATGTGTTTATCAAAGTGTATATGACAGTATGTCACACTATGTATTGCCCATAAGCAACCAGTACTTCCCCCATTACCATACTGTACAGGGCCTGAGGATGTTCTTCATGTAACATGTAACCTGGAACACACCTCATCCTAAAAGCTGTGTGGTGTGTGCAATTAAAGCCACACACAGCAGTAGCACTACATACCTCAGTAAGGATTCTAGTCCGAGTGTTGCCAACTAAGAGTGTGTGTCTATATGAAGGGATCTACTTGTGTTTGCAGAATATACATGTCCCAGGAGGTCATCTGTCTGAGAACTGCCTGGCAAATGCTAACATTTCACAGATATCATCCTGTGGGTTCCTATCATGTCATCAAACTTTAATATAATTTAGAAAAGTAAATTTTAAATCATTAATAATTATATAATTTATTATAATTATATTTATATATACATTCACCTTACAACATTTATGTTTTTCCACAAAACACAAAAACAACCATTATTATTTAATAATATATGTGATAAACCCACCTTAAATAATTATAAATATATAATTAAATTTTCCCCCTTTTATTACATATATTTTTATATATATTTTTTAATAAATATTCATTTCTTTATGTATCCCCCACACCCCTTAATATTAATTATTAAATTAATATTAATAACTATTTTTTACACACCACACACCCCAAAATAATTAAAAAATATTTTAAATTAATTATAATTAAAGGGACTATATAGACCAAAACAACACAAATACAGATGTTATTTCCCAATTTTTGTGTATTCTGTCTTTGGGGGAATTTCATAAGGCAAAATGGGTTCCTTCACAAAGTAATAATATTTACAGTTAATTCCTTTATTACATCCCAACATTTTAAAGCCTTATGTGGGGAAAAAAAACTTCCATTTAAATTATCTTTCATGGAAGGGTTTCTTTCCTCACCACATGCATATGTATCACTAGCCTTCAGCCCTGTTGGAATGGTTAAATTTTTTTATCAGACCTTAAATTGTTCTGGGAAAATTTTTGGACAGCCCAAGTTTTATCATAAAACCTTTAAAAACAGAACCCAAATCCTTGAAAATAATAAAAAAAAATAATTATAAAAATATCATTTAATAAATATATTCCAAACCTTTTTCTGGACATAACTTTGAATTAAAAATTAACCTTTTTTTGAAACATTTTTTAAAAACAAGATTAAAATAAATATACAGTACCCATTGTAGAACCCTAAGTTTTTCCCTCATTAGTTTTGGATGACGGATTGGCAAAAACCCTTTCACATAGGGGTTTTTTTGGTTTTAAACCCCTTTTGACCATATGTTTTTCATCCTGGTTGTGAAAGGGGTTTAAATTTTTTGATGCAGGCTGTTGGATGGTGGTTAGGAGTTTTGGGGCCTTAGCGTTTGGTGATGTGGTGTGTATGCATGAACGTTCTGCCCCCTGTAGGGTTTCCCCTTTCCCGGGTTGTTGTTAAAGCTGCAACCTGCTGCAGGTGTGCAGTTCACATTCCAGCTATAATGCAAATGGCCTTTAATTAAGGAAACCAGGGAAACAGCACATGGTATTCTGAATGTGACTATGTCTGGGACCGGTTTTCTTGAAACCCCCCCATTTGAATGGTTTTTCTGGGGGTTTGGTTAAGCATCCACTGCATGCTAGTGCACATTATGGTTCTACTTTGGCAGTGACCTCCCCGTTGGTGTTGCCAATTGGCCTGAAATAAAACCCCCCCATAAAAGGCTTGAGCCCAAAATTGGTTCTTTACCATTAAAATTTTTATGTTTATCTGCAAAATTTAAAAGTGGGGGACCTTTTTAAGGAAATTACAGGTGTGTCAATAAGCACCCAAGGGTAGCCCCCCCGCTGTCAACCTTTTAAAATTTTATTTCTGCCCCTTTTTTACAGATGTGCAGATGTGGCCTCTTGGGTTACGGGGTCTTCTTGAGGACCACATTTTGCCCGCTTTTTTGAATCCAAGCTGGTTTCCCCCACACCCCATGCCATGGGAAAAATCCTCCAAGTAAAGAAATGTTGGGAAGGCTGGAAACATGATGTTTTAAAAAACAGTTCAACCTGAACCCCCCTTTCCTTAAAAAACAATGTTGGAATAATTCCCCGGCCCCCTTGGTTTTGTTTAAGAGGGGGACTAGGTGGCATATCCACGTCACAAACCCACACCCCACCCCCAAAAAACCACACACCAAACACCCACCAAAACTACAAAGGTTTTGAAAAGAATAAAACTTTTTTAAAACCTTTTATTACCCCCTTCCACCCCCCATTGCCCTAAGTGGGCGCTTTAAAATTTTCCTTTTCTTTACCCCCTGGGTATGGGGCCCTTCCCAACAAACCCGTTTTACAAATTTTTGGCAGGGGACCCTGGCTGTAATGTGGGGGTTTTTTTTAATTTTTAATACCATTCTGAGAATTTCCAATAAATTGCCTTGCCACAATTTTGGGGGTTTTCACCATGGGGGAAAATGACAATGTATTATCCTGTGGCATTCAATTTTAACCGGTGCATTTGGGATAAAAAATTTATTTCACCTTCAAATTTATGGGGGGTATGTAGGTAACATTTTTATGCATTCAAAATCCATGGGATTTGCTGGGGGAATTCCCAAACCCCCAATGTCCCCTTTCCCTTGGGGCCATGCACCCTCAACCCAAAGGTAAAGTAAATATCCCCCCATTTGCATTTTCCCCCTTTTCTGAAAGTGGACCAAATGGAAAAGGGATTAGCATATAACCCCAAGATTTTTTTTGGTTTTTTGGGTTTGCATTCCTACATTTTCCAAAAAAACCCCTAAACCCCCCACCATGACAGGCCTGGGTGTTTTTCCCTGTAAAATCCCTGGACAATATCCCAAAATTTGGGGAATTCCAACACCATCCTACAACCCGGGTTCAGTCCCCTGTTGGGGTTTTTGGGGAAAACCGCTTTGCAGAATAACATGCCCAGGTTCTTTGAGGTCCCAAAAAAATTTCATATCCTGTAAAAGCACAAATTTTGGGCCAACAATACAAATTTTTTGAGGTGGTATTTTGGGGGGACCTTTCCTTATTAATTGTTTAAAATTGGTTGGGAATACTTGACCTGCTTTGGGATTTTTTTTTTGGGTATAAAAGAACCCATAAAGTTAAAAATTTTAAATTACCCAAAAATGGTTACCCCCCTCCGGAACACCAACGAAATATGTTTCCCCCCCCCCCACTTTGGTTTGGTGTTCTGGGGTTTAAAAGCGGGGGGGGTTTTACCCACTTATTTTTTCCCTCCCCTTCCCCAAAGCTTTTTTAAATTAAGTAGGCCCCATTGGGCCACCCTTTTAAAATTTTTTTTTGGGGTTGCACCCCCCCCCTTTTTGTTTTAATTACAAACCTTGGGGGGATAACCGTATTTTTTGTAACAAAATTTTTCCCAAAATGTTTTTTTTTGGGGGGAAACCCCTAGTAAAATTTAAAAATCTCCTGAAATTCCCAAATTCACCCAAAAAAACCCCCTTTTTGGAAACATTTTTTTCCCCCCTTTTTTTAAAAAAAGGGGGAAACCCAAAAAAAAACCCCACCTCTACCTTTCCCCCAACACCGGAAACTTATGGGAAATTTCAGGTTTATTTGAAGCCAAGGGGACCCGTTCCCTTTAAAAAACAAAAAAGGAACATTTTTTGTAAAAGGTAAACCCCAAAAAATTTAAACCCCCCATTTTAATAAGGTTTCTATTAAATCATTTGGGTGTTTCAACAAATGGCATTTGGGGGGTTATATAGCTGGGTGTGCTCTTGTGCACAGCCACCTGCATTATGTTGGTGCCCCCCTTGCCAGTAATACTGTACAGTTTTCATTGGTCAACATTGTAAGCCCCTCCATTGGGTTCACCACCAACAGCTATGTTTCTTGGGATTGACATTAACATATAAGGTATGCACTGATAGCACTTTTCCTTTTGTTATTGCCTATTCTGTCTTGGTGGAATTACATAGGCTAGAATCGGTTCCTTGCACAAGTACATACATCCATGTGTACAGTATTTTCTGTGTATTGCATCAACATCAAAGCCTCTATGTGTGTTATGCACAAACATGTGGTGTGTACCTCCCAGTACACTTACCATTACCCACTGTAGAAGGGTTGCTGACATCATCCACCATGCACTCACCTGTATACATCCCCAGACCTATCAGCCATGTGGCACATGCAGTAACTGTTATACAGACCTGTGACATGTGTTCACCTGTACCCAGGATATGGCACAGCCAAGATGTCACCACAGTGCCATACCCCTTGTAAGAAACAACAGCAGACCAACATCCTGCTGACAAATGGACACCTACAACACAAACAGAATACATTATGGATACCACAATCACTCAGTGTTAATAACAGCTATATTGCATCATGGCTGGACAGCTACACTTCCTGACATGTAAACATTATACTTTACTGCTGACAACATGTTGCACAGCGTTACATTGGTATACCGTAGTACAGTCACCCTGTGCCTCAGAACCATATTAGCCTGTCCCTGCATCGATGTTATGGATGACAGGGATGTGGCACAGGTATCATCATATGCATAGGGTGTGTTGTTGGTTTTCCAGAGACATAGGCTGAGCCATATGTTTGACATCATGTGTGTGTGTGAGGGGTTTAATTATTAATTGGGCTGTTGTGACATGGTGTGTGTTGGTATGGGGTTGCCCTAGCTGTGTTGGTGATGTGTGTGTGTGTATATGCATGTACACAGTTCTGCCATGTGGCTTCCCTATGCAGGGGTTTGTTGGACAGCTGCAGACCGTACCTGGCAGGGTGTGCAGTTCACAGTCTCCAGCTATGGACATGCGAACTGTGCCTGCCAGTGGTTCCACGGGCACCACCAAGTACAAGCCACGATATGGCACTCTCCCCTGATGATGACATATGTCCACTGGATCCAGGTCCCTCTTGCAACCAGCCAGGGCCATGTGCATGTGGCCTGCTGTGTTGTGGTGTGGACAGCACCCCCACTGCAGTGCTGGGGCTGGTACTGCTACTATGGGAATGGCTCTGACTTCTGGCATGTCCATGTCGACCTCCAGCTGTTGGTGTTGCTGGCCTACATCAACATGGACATTGCACTACTCCCACCATATGCTCGAGCACAGATATTCCATGGTCAAGGATTCTCACCATCTCACCCAACCGTCTATCCATGACCTCTGCAAAAAACAGTGGGCACCTGCAAGATCACAGATGTTGTAAATAACAGCTGAATGAGTAGCCCTCTGCTGCCTCAGACCCTGTCTGGTATACCATTCCATATGTGCCTGCGCCTCCATGGTGGCCTGAAACATGCATCTGGTGGCACCAGATGTGGTACCTCTGTTAGGGGCATGATGACCAGCAGCCCTCCTATGAGCATCCCTGTACATCTGCCTGTGTGGTACCCCGTCTGACATCTGGCTATGGCTGGTGTGTCCAGACACACGTGCCATAGACACTACACTGTCCTGTCCCATGACAACACCCACCAACTGTCCCTCTTCTATGGCCACTGGTGATGGGGTATGTATAGGCAATGTGACTGTTTACGGGGATGGGGTGGATAACAGTGGGATTTCAAATGATGGCACAGCTTCAGCCCCTGACAATCCCGCATTTGCCTCAACACACCTATCATCATTATCAGTGTCTATGGACACCAGCATCAGATTGCCTGCAGGCAGGACCCTGACCCACCACACCACCTGTACATCATTGTTTAACAGTATACACACTCACACACACACACACACACACACACATACACAGACACACACACACACACATACACACATACACACACACATGCACATACACACATACACACATACACACACACTTACAGGTGAGGTTGCACAAAGATATTACACTGTTACACACAGACCTCTCATTACCCATCTGTCAACATGCGTGACATATGGCACTCAACAGCATGCAGTGCAGCTATAGTCAATCAGTTTTACCAACATTATACATCTCTGTGATACATGAGTTGTGTTAGGTGATGCCCCTTTCCCCTGGAACACACTGCACCCATGTATGCAATATTGCACAACCTGTTCAGCACCCTGGCATGTACTGTGCCCCATACCTCACAAGTGTACATACAATTGCTGAATGTGTATATGTGTGTCAGTTATGTTTGTTCTGCTGCTCACAGCCCCTATGTATTTGTCCAAGACATACATGGGATGATATGTGGACATATGTCATTTGTGAATGCCTGATGTCTGATTTACAGATCTCATCATCAATGGTATATGAATGGCCAATAAAATACAATTACACTGACAACCTTCAAACCTTACTGTAGCTATGTCGAGTGTACAAACCCTTATTGATATGGCACCGTCTTCCTTGATATGCCATGGGGCCACATTACTGCATATGTTTACATTACACAAACCTGATATGTGACATATGACCTGTGCAGTCAAATGCAGCATCAAACAAATGTGTTAGCTGTGCAAATGCTGATTGAGATAAATACAATTTGTAGGTGCATATGTGTGCACACCCCTATCATGATGGTTTGTTGCACCATATGTTAAGTGTACTACAGCAGTCACTCTTCCTGGAAGGGGTATACTAGCATGGCCAATCTGCATTTGCCAGTATTTGGTCACTCTGCCCTGCAAATGTCCCTCAACTCTGCATTTTTGCAAGGTCAACTCGTGTGCACAGCCCTTGGTGGTCACACAGTGCTGTCACTATTGCTGTGGAGTCAGGGTTATGTCTGCCACAATTCATGACCTTGACTATGTGCATATACAGCCATTCTTAGTGAGCTTTGGATCTCTGCTTCAGTTCACTGTTGTGTTTCAGGATGACACCCCCTCCCCATCCTCAGCCTTTTTGCAGATGCTTGACAACTATGGCCTACACATGTGTGTCATTTTACAGTGCCCCAAATTCTGAACACCATGTGTACTGGTCTAGTCCCTGCTAATGAATGGCAAACATACAGGTGTACACTGGTACCTGCAAGGTACAGATGGGGATGGTGGGCCTGAGGTGGGGTGAGGTGTTGGTTGTGCAGCACATGTATCTTAACTGATACTGTCTGTAGGTTTCCAACTTGGTCTTGGTACAGCAGTACACATTGCAACACATGCCTTTGGGGGACATTTGATGTTATGCATACGCTACCTGTAGAGAGTCCTGGCTGATGTTTCCTGTGGAACAACTGTCCCATCTGATTACCCTAACCCATGGGCCACAGTTATGCAGAGTCCAGGCAATTGCCAACACAGGTACTGCACAGCCAGTACTTTTTAGACATTCCTGCAACTCCCTCAGTGTTGCAGCATGTTACTAGGCAGCTTGCATGACCTGTTTGCAACATGTGTCTATCTGTCTTGGATGGACATCTGTTTATTTTCTACATTAATCCTGTCCCATACATCCTTACCACATACATGACTGTCTGCACTGTTTGCCATGGTATATGCATTGATGAGGTAAGGCTACATGCCCAACTCCTGTGTGCTACCTGTTGGGTATGGGATCCATTCCATGGCTTGTAAGATGTGTGCAAGCCACGGGTGCCTCTGTTGCAGGTACGTGGGTACATTTGATGGCCAAATATCTTGGACAGCAGACCATTTCTTGGGGTAACATTGAGGACTTGTACTTGCTGGAAGGTCTATACTCATGAAGAGTGCATGCTGTCAGTACCTCAAAAGCTGCTTCCACAATATGTTATTTGGAGTGTATGCACACATATGCTTCCAGTGTTTGTTAAGGCATGTATTCCCCATATTTGCTGTCTTAACATAGGATTCCATATTATACATTCATTGCTCATGTTAGGACCACATTCCAGGTTGTAAGGGTTGTGGAATGCAGTATTGTGATATGCTGTTGTGTGGATCTGTAACAGTTGCCATTGTAGTAGTGGTATATACACTGTTGTAGCACTGTATAAGGGTGATGTTTCAGACATGTCCCTACTGAGGCCATTTGCCCCACCATTATGTTCATCTCTGTGCACACATCTTGCAATGACAGGTTTTTAGTTATATTGCAAGATTCTTACATACCCTTCAGATACACCACCATGGTGACCACTGTGATGCAGTGCAGTTAACAGCAACAATAAGTGAACACGTACAGCATGCATTATGGGTAGGTGTGTTAAATGTGTGCATGGAATATACCATGGCCATAACATGGCCGGTGTATTTGCAACCTGAACAAACACCATACTCACCAGCTACAGGCTGCGGTCCCAGAGGTATACCAGGGGACCTACATAGTTGCGTGAGAGATGTGATTCCAGTAGCTACACCTGTGGCATTGTTACAGGGTGGGAGCAGCATTACAGTACATCATTAGTACAAAACTACAATACTACAGATTATGCACATCTATTTATTACTACAATGCAGCAACAGACTATATATATTTCATCTCAGATATGCATGATTAAACTCTACAGATGCAGATGGATATGCAATAGTGGTCTACTGATGTGCCCTGTGGCCTTACCTGCACACTTCTCATCCATTGTGTGGGTAGCACCCACCTCCACAATGCGATCTGCCCGATCTTATGTTTGTGGTTGGGCAGGTTCCCTGAGGCTGGTGAGGAGCTCCTCAGCATGTGTCGGGGGGGCTGGATGGCATGACCCCCCCCCATGGCTAGCTGGTCCCTCCTAACTGCAGCAGCATGCCAACAGGCATGGATGAGTAGGTCAGTGCACCGATATCGGACCTGCTCATAACTGCGGTTATGCAGGCAGACATTGTTTACCCTGTGGACAAGATCATTCCACAAGGCGGTCCTCTCCTGCAGATCATGGGCTGTACGTCCAAACAGAGTGTGGTAATGCTGCACCAGGTGTTGAATGATCACCTCATTCTCCTGGGGGGTGTACATTGGTAATCTCTCCCATGACATGGTGCCTGAAAGACATAAAGAGAAAAAAAGGTCTAAGGACCTCATACTGCAAGGATATAATAGTTGTTAATACACATCTCTGTCCCCCCCCACCATATCTGCAACAACAATCTGATCACACAACTCAACAGGTATGTTTACAACAAACCTACTGTTGGGGCATATATCGTATTGTACAACAATTTGTGCAATATGTTTGTAGTCATGTTCCATGTTGAAACACTATAATCGGTGGCCTGTTACGAACAGCGTCACCTGCATGCTATTTTAAGGGCCACTATGGTTCCATATATGCATGTGTTCTGTTTGCTATGTGACTGCTGCAAATCTGGTGTTTTGTGTTAATGGGGATATCTATGCATGCTGTTAGAAATAATCCTGGAATGTGTGGACTATTACTACCCACATATGTTCTATAGCTGTGACACAATAGCATGTTTGGGAAGACATTTGCCAGCAGAACCACCTCTCCCACCTCATCTGGCTATGTTATCAGGCCACATCACATCTGGAACCCACCCCAGGACCTCATCATCTGCTGGTCCAGCACTACCTTCAGGTGGAACCACCTCAGGGGATGGTGTTTGCCCCCCTGGGAGCACACACAGACAGGATCCTGTCACCCAAAGTCAGGTCCAGGCTCTGGTGCATAAGGAGCTCCACAGAGACTTGGGGGATGTGCTACACCACCTTGAGGCCCTCAGTACACAATCACAGGGTCTACATGCTCCTCCAGCTCAGCCCCCAGCCCAGGGACCTTCAATGCTGTGAAGATGCAGTTGTGACTGCCCATGGGTGAGAACCTTGGTCCCATTGTTTCCATATGGGGGCTCATGGGCATCCACATTCCAAACAACACTCCCCATCCAAGGTGTTTACCCATGACATGTGTCATATACTGCCCCTGTATGCTGTCTTGTCTGTCTTCCAACCCAACCTACCTTTCCAAATATACCTTCTATCCTTCCTCAAAATACCAATCCCACCTTCACAAAACAAGGGCAATGTGTTCCCAATATGGATTTCACACCAGACATAACTGTCCATTTTGCACCCACGTACTACTGTATATATATATATATATATATATATATATATATATATATATATATATATATATATATATATATATGTGTGTGTGTGTGTGTGTGTGTGTGTGTGTGTGTGTGTGTGTGTGTGTGTGTGTATAGAAATGTGTGATTTTCTCTCACACATATCGTGCAGCACTGTCATTCAACAGTAGGGGACATGTATTTATATATATATATATACACATACACACACATAAATATATATATATAAATACATTTCCTCTACTGTTGAATGATTGTCCTGGATGATATGTTTGAGAAAACATCAGATGTATTTTGCCACTAACCCATGTCAAATCACTTTGGCTATAGTGTGCAGGGTCCTGCGTTTGAAACTTGTAAGTGATGATTATTTTGTTGCTGGGCAGAACAAGGGTTGTTGGATACAAAGTGACTAAGGCACTTTTAAGCAGTTGTAAGCGGGTTTGCATGGGTTTGCTCAATGGTAAGCAATGCTAACTTCTGGTTAAATATTCTTACAGTCAGTGGTGGTGCTGCGGTAGCATTGTCGCCTCACAGCAAGACGTTGTCCTGTTTGATTCTCAGCTAGAGCGTCTTCTGTGCTGAGACATACGTGAATGGGCATACCTTCATTGTAGGTTGTGCGTCAGGGCTGGCAATTCGGCACATAAAAATTTACTGCCGATCATTAGAGGACTGGAGTTCCGCTGTGGCGACCCCTAACTGGGAAAAGCCAAAAGACACAACAATCAGCCTCTAAATTGCTTATCCTGTGTAGGCATTGCTTACCCCCACGCAAACAGGATTAAACCCACCTACTACTGCTTAAAAGTGCTGACTCCCGCTTACCCTTGTGCTAATTTCTTTAAAAAAAAGAAAAAGGGGTGATAGGAAAGTGGTGAAAAAAGGGCAAAAAGAGGGAAAGACAATAGGAAAAATAGCTAGGGATGTGCAGGGTGGGTATAGAGAAGGTCCATAGCTGCCCATTTCTTCTACAGCAACAGCTATGCATAAACACTGAATTTGGAGGTAGATCTGAACACTCAAATCCCTGAGAGAGGGGTGAGGATAAAAATAATATGCTGTGAAGCCAATTACACCAGATTACATGTGTCCAGTGGACATGTGTGCGATATGGACAGCTATGTATGGGGCGAGATATTTTTTTTGGGAACAGATTGCTCTTTTTTTCTTTTTTTTAAGGTGAGAGTGGGATGTTGGGGAAGCATAGTAGGTATATTTGTGGAGGTAGGTTGGGTAGGATGACAGCAAAGACAGACAAGACAGCATACAGGGGCAGTATATGACACATGTGAGGGGTAAACACCTTGGATGGGGAGGGGTGTTTGGAAGTCGGAAGCCCATGAGCCCCCAAATGGAAACAGTGGAACTGAGGTCCCCACCCATGGGCAGTCACCACTGCACCTTCATGACCCCAAAGGTGGCTGTGCTGGGGGCTGCGTAGGAGGGGTAGGCTGACCCTCTAATTGTGCCATTCAGCCCTCAAGCTGGCATAGCAGATCTGCAAACTCCCTGCGAGCTCACTACGCACCAGACCACGGACCTGATAACGGATGACAGTTTCCTGTCCATGCCCGCTCTCGGGGGGGGCGAGCCCCATCCCCTGAGGCAGTTCCACCCGAAGGTGGTGCAGGACCAGCAGACAAGGTGGTCCTAGGGTGGGGCCCAGATGTGCTGGTGCCCGGTGCCACAGCCAGATGAGGTGGGAGAGGTGGGTCCCCTGGGACCGGCTTTCCCAAACATGCTATGGTGTTGCAATTTTAAAACATATGTGGGTTAGTAATAGTCAACATATTCCAGGAGTAGGTCTAACAGTATGCATAGATATTCCCATTAACTCAAAACACCAGATATGGAACACTTGCATAGCAAACAGAACACATGCATATATGGAACCACAGTGGCCATTACAACAGCATGCAGGTTACATTGGACAGCATGCCACCAATGTGAGAGTATTTCAACATGGCACATGCATAGAAACGCATTTCAATATTTATCAAACAATAGGACATATGTCCCAACAGTAGATTTAATTGTACACATACCCATTGAGTTGTGTATTTAGATTATTGTTGCAGATATGGTGGGGGGGATGTCAATTAACAACTTATATATCCCTGTAGTTCTCACAACTTTCTTAGTTACTGCTGTAATATATACCTTACAGCTATTATTACACTACCTTATAGCCTTAGTTTGGACAGTGGTATGTTTGTAGATAAGTATGTACGTGAACTGTGTTTTATCTGCAGTATACACCTCTTACCTGATATACCTGTGGAGGTATTGTTTGTTAACACTACCTGACTGTTTCTACGCATATTCCCAGATTCCAGGTTGATGTTATACACATACCTCTCAATCTGTTATTGCACACACTCTGGTCAAGGCTTGACAACATGCAGGTGGAACTGGGATATATTTTGACAACTGCCCTCATAAACCTTTGCTGAGTTGCTACAATGACAGGTTTGTTTTCATATACATTTACTGAATATTTACAGGTCTGACAATCAGTTATATGTCATTAAAAGCTGCCTAAATTTTGGAGATCATCACACTGATTTGCCAGGGGGACAGGGTAACAGGCAGTGGATATGGGCCAATTATCTGGACATTCTGAACAAATCTGTACAGTTGAGGGGTATGATTATGCATACAGCTTACTACCACTCCCAGGATTCGAACCATGGCTGTGTCTGCTAAAAATAAAACAGTGTACGTCACAGTTGAGTGTACTGTTTAGATATTGCAGATCTCTTCACTGTTTTCTGTCTATAAGTCTCCTGTGGTTTTACAATCTGACCTTGTAATTACAACAATCTTATACAGGGATTCCTAGACATTTTTATTATGTAGCACAGTGTGGGTAACAGTGATGACTAATACATTATTATTCAGAGAAACTACAACACTAACAATGCCATACAATACCAGACTAAACAGTACCAGTCCAAGATTTCAATCTTTATTTCCAGGCACAGTTTTCTTATCTGACAGACCTGTGGAGGGAATGTTTGTTAACACTACCTGAATGTTACCACACATATTACCAGATTCCACGTTATTATTATGCACATACATCTCACTCTATTACTGCACACCCTCTGATCATAGTTTCACAACATGGGGACAGAGATGGGATATAATTTGTATATTACTCTCATAACATTTTGGTGAGTTGCTAGAGTGACAGGTTTGTTCTTATAGATATTTTTCTCATGGTTATGATGTCTGACAATCAGTTGTATGTCATTATTTGCTGCCTACACTTCTGGGATCATCCCACTGATTTGCCAGGGGGACAGGATGACAGGCAGAAAAATTAACCCAATTATCTGAACTTTCTGACAAAATCTGTGCAGTTGAGGGGTATGATTATGCATGTAGCTTACTACCACTCCCAGGATTCGAACCATGGCTGTGTGTGCTAAAAAATGCAGCAATTTACATCTCATTTGAGGATGCTATTTGGATTTGGTTGTGTATCTTTTCACTGTTTTCTTTCTAAGTCTCCCTCAGTTGCACAGTATGACCTTGTGATTGCAACAGTCGTATACAGACATTCCTACACATTTTATTTATGTAGCACAGTGTGAGTAACAGTACTTAATATAACAGTACTATTAAGAGAATGCAACACTACATTAACATATGATACCAGAGTAAACACAAGCAGTCAGGAGTTAGACCTTTATTGCCAGGCTGTTACCCTTTTATTTACATACAACCTATATGAGACTCTTCCTGCCATATTGTCTGGTTTATTCAGTACATCCCATACACAATACAGGTTTTATACTGGCAATTAACTTTCTACTACTTTTATATTTATTTCTTATGACAGTACATGCAAGATTATTACTAAACTGCCTCGCAATGCCTACATGCATGGGCTTCCTGATTCACAGCCCACTCTGCTGCAGCTGTCAGAGACATAGAGGAATATTTAGCCATACCTATCCATAATATACACGAGCTAGGCAATTATTAAACAGTTAGTAGAATGAGTGCTTACACACTACTGGGATATCACCCTGCCTAGCTTCTTGGATCCACTGATCCAAGAGTTCCCTTCCTCCGTTTCAGGTTGCCATAGTGATGCTTGACCTGCTCACCAGTTTGAGGGATGCCAGTGGCACTGGTGAGGTCATGGGCAAGATGGTCCCTGGCTTCCGCTTTATATTGGGAACCCTGGTACTGGCCCTGCAGCAGTCTCTCTTCATGGTCTTTTACCAGGAGTCCTGCCATGACCTTAGACTCCTGGATGCCCCAGCACTGCGCTCGGAAGCACGATCCTTCCCCAACACCAGCCATTGTGCCTACAGGAGGAAGCTGTAACCAGTTATGAGATGTATTTCTGCCTGTTGGGTTTAAATAGGGCCACTTTCCCGCACTTTGCCATAATTGGACGGTTTTGAAAATGCTAAGCTATGGGCAAACCTGCTGACCTAAGGTTGGCATTGCTTAAAGGGGCATATCAATGGGAAAATCTATTTAGCTGGGCTATGCATTGCTTACACCTGGTAAGCAGAGGTGTGCAATGCTTAGTGTTGCTTATTTTTTAATTTGCACACTATTTGCTGTTTGGCATTGATTTATCATTCATTACATGTTATAAATTTGTTTAGTATCCGTGATTCATGTGTACGTACATTGTATGGGGTACCTGTGTTTATCGGGGGATTTCACCACTTTATTACAATGACACCTCACATCTGGACTTAATGCAGTACTCCAGTTCACAAATATATGTTATTTAGTAGGTTATACAACAAAAAACTTGTTTATAAATTTCTTTCACATGTAAAATGTGATTTTGCTGTAGTGAGGATCTGTTTGAGTATACCTCAATTTTTATATACTGCTGATATGGCATAGTGGTAAATCACTGTGGCTATGGTATGCAGGGTCCTGGGCTCGAGACTTACAAAGGCTGATTATTTTTGTTGTTGGGCAGAACAAGGGCTGTTGGATAGAGTGACTAAGGCACTTTTAAGCAGTTGTAAGCGGGTTTGCGTGGGTTTGCACAATGGTAAGCAATGCTAACTTCCAGTTAAATATTCTTACAGTCAGCCTCTAAATTGCTTATCCTGTGTAGGCATTGCTTACTCCCGTGCAAACAGGATTAAACCCACTTACTATTGCATACAGGTGCTTACTCCCGCTTACCCCTGCACTAATTTAGAAAGAAAAGAAAAATGGGTCATGAGAAAGTGGTAGATTTAAACACTTTATACATTTCTTACACTATTTGCTGGATGACATTGATTTATCATTCATTATATATTATAACTTTAATGAATGATAATATATAATGAATGATAAATCAATCATTCATTATATATTATAACTTTGTGCCTTCATTGAAGGTTGTGCGTCAGGGCTGGTAACCCGGTACGTAAAAATCCACTACCAATCATTAGCGGACTGGAGTTCCGCTGTGGTGACCCCTAACCGGGAAAAGCCGAAATACACAAAAAATATATTATAACTTTGTTTAATATCCCTGATTCATGTGTACATATACTGTATGGGGCACTTGTGATTACCTGTGGATTTTACCACATTATTACAATGACACCTCACATCTGGACTTAATGCAGTACTCCAGTTCACAAATATATGTTATTTAGTAGGTTATTCAGCAAAAAAAAATGTTCATGAATTGCTGTTACATGGAAAATGGAATTTATTACAGTGAGGATTGAACCGAGCATGACTGCTTACAAAGTGAACACTACACTGTTGCAGTCCTGCTTTGATTGAGTGTATCTTGCTATTTACCTTCTTGTGCCATTTAAGCTATAGTATGCATAGCTAAGCAATGGGCAAACCCGCGCAGCTATGGATAAATGTAATCAGTTTGACAAAAAAATTATTTGTAGTGTTATTTTCTCTAAGAAGGGACATGTTTCACTTATTGCTGTGGATTTCTGTGTATATCTGCACATTTGACAGAAATCTTGGCGTGTTTCTGTTGCTATGAGCATAGGGTTTTCCTGGAAAGTGGGGCTTTGACCTTTGCAATGGCTGTGGGTGTGTTTTGTCCTACATGTCACATTTATACACTAACAGTCCCACTTTGGGCATTTGAAAAGGTGGCAACCCACTATATGAGCATTCTTGCTCATTGTTATTACTGAATGGCAATTCTTGAGTGCAGGGTCATGTACATTGTGAGAGCTCTGCTCTCAGACACACCCCCTTCACCCGTGTATGCTCCATGTCCATTTAGGAGCAGAGGCAACACGCCTTCATAACTATGCATGGCGCTCTGCTGTGCTGCTCTTAAACGGTCGTTTCCATGCAGGAATAAACTATTCCTGTACGGAAGTTTACTGAATCTCGGGGATGGTCTATATAACTTTGGACTTGCAAGACATTCACATATGTGTGTATTAGTATGCGAGGGAGGATGTGCACTGCAAATGCAGCAATGATGTTTTTAGTACATTTGTGTGGTATTATGTGATATGGTATGCTGGCTTTCTCATGTGTAGATCAGGCATAGCTATGTTTTTGCCCATGTTATTTATTTGTTTAACTTTATTAACTTAGTAAGTGAACTGATGATCCAAAGACCATTTTCAACCACAATCTAGGCAAACAGGCAGTGACAGCTTTTCAAAACTTAAACAATACGACCTTCATAGTTACATTTCAAACGAATGGTTGCATTCAGGTTAAATTATAACCAAAACTTACAATCCAATAAGTACTGGAGTTGTGTCTTTACATGATAGCTATTTACAGAAATCGCTACATTCTTCATTATGATACCACCACTAATACAATTCAACAATGCTAGATGTGCATTCACATGAATGTTATTTATACAAGTCAGTATGTTACATGTAAGGTTACTAACACTTTTTATTTACATATTTATACTTGTTGCATAGTTGCTTTTTTGTATTATTAAGGTTGCATACTGCTGACAGTAATGTGTTGTTTATAGGATAGCTTAGGCACTAATCCCTAAATCTAACTTAGTTCCCTTTGACAACAGCACTTATATTTGCAAGTGAGGTGTGCTTTCAAGAACTTTCAAAAGAGAGCTAGGATGCTAGCTTTTTGCATTTATCTGGTAGCGTATTCTGTACTGCACAGGCAGTTTTGCACAAGGCTATTTCTGTTGTTGTCATGGTGTATGGATGTCTTTGCAGCTGTAGTGTCATACCTCTCAACCTCCTAGCACAAGAAATCTGGACAAAGTGTGACAAAATGGGGGACAAAGGCCCAAAATTAGGAACAGATTTTAAATACTGCTGTTATAAAGTTGCTAGAGTAACAGGGGTTGTGTTAACATACATTTTCTGAGGGATTTGGAGTCTGAAACTCATGTGTATGCCATTATTTAGTGACTTCAGTCCTCAAATAATCACAGTGATTTGACAGAAAACCACTAATTTTATGAGGAATTGACCAAAAATATGAGGCAAAATCTGGACATTCTGTGAAAATCTGGACAGTTGAGAGGTATGTGTAATGTTACTTTACTTAGGTTATGCTGGGTTTCTTTTTTAAATCTGAGCAGTATTTTTCAACTTTATCCTTTAGGTTTTTAAATAAAAAATGTTGTCTCAACTGGTAACCATCTTTTCTGTATACTACCACAGTGGTGTTCTCCCTTAAACGACAATTAAATATTTTGGAGGCTGAGCTGGTGTGAGCATACTTCTCAACTGTCCAGAATTTTGTAGACTGTCCAGATTTTTGCTTTATTTTTTGGTCTGTTTCTCATAAGATTTACATTGTTCCCTGGCAAATCAATGTTTTAAAGTCACTACATAATAACTATTTGAGTTTCAGACTTCATATACTTCAGAAAATGCATGCTGATGCAAAAACTTATTATAGCAACTTTCTAAGTTTATATAAGCATTATTTAAATTTGTCCTTGATTCTGGGTCTTTGTCCCCCAAAATTATTGACTTTGCTTAGAATTATGGCACCAAGAGGTTGAGAGGTATGTGTATGGGTCTGTTCTGATATACTAATATTATGTCAGCAAACTTTTAGGTATTATCAGTTAGATTGTTAAAAGTTAGCACTGTTAAAGTATACTCCAAAGGTCCTGTCTCTGAGATAGCATTGTTAAGGTTTGCACTTCAAACGTCCTGTCTCTGAGATAGCATTGCTAAGGTATGCACTTCAAAGGTTTTATCTCTGAGACAGCATTGTCAAAGTACATACTCCAAAGGTCCTGTCTCTGAGATAGCATTGCTAAGGTATGCACTTCAAAGGTTTTATCTCTGAGACAGCATTGTCAAAGTACATACTCGAAAGGTCCTGTCTCTGAGATAGCATTGCTAAGGTATATTCCAAAGGTCCCATCTCTGAGATAACATTATGGTATAGTCCCAAGGTTCTGTCTCTGAGATAGCATTGTTAAGGTATACACTTCAGAAGTTCTGTCTCTGAGATACTATTGTTTAGGCATGTACTCTAAAGGTCCTGTCTCTAGCATTGTTAAGGTATGTACTCTAAAGGTCCTGTCTCTGAGATAGCATTGTTAAGATATGTAGTCTAAAGGTCCTGTCTCTGAGATAGCATTATTAAGGTATACTCCAAAGGTCCTGTCTCTGAGATAGCATTGTTTAGGTATATACTCTAAAGGTCCTGTCTTGGAGATAGTCTTGCTAAGGTATGTACTCTAAAGGTCCTGTCTCTGAGATAGCATTGTTTAGGTATATACTCTAAAGGTCCTGTCTCTGAGATAGCATTGTTTAGGTATATACTCTAAAGGTCCTGTCTCTGAGATAGCATTGCTAAGGTATGTACTCTAAAGGTCTTGTCTCTGAGATAGCATTGTTAAGATATGTAGTCTAAAGGTCCTGTCTCTGAGATAGCATTATTAAGGTATACTCCAAAGGTCCTGTCTCTGAGATAGCATTGTTTAGGTATATACTCTAAAGGTCCTATCTTGGAGATAGTCTTGCTAAGGTATGTACTCTAAAGGCCCTTTTTCTGAGATAGCATTGTTAAAGTATACTCCAAAAGTCCTGTCTTGGAGATAGTATTGCTAAGGTATGTACTCTAAATGTCCTGTTGATGAGATAACATTAAATTAAAAAAAAAAAGGTAAAGTGCCTTAAATAAATGACCAATAAACCCAAAAGGAAGGCACTGGTAAGGCAAGCTGGATATCAGTCAAGAAAAATGTATTGTTGACACCAAAGCACACTGACAAAAAAGATAAATCCACACCCTCCGTTGCTTTCATCGCCATTTCTGTCGTTTATTTAAGGCACTTTACCATTTTTTTTAATTTACTAGTTTTACTTTGGTTATGGAAAGGCAGCAGGATTTGACAGCTGAGGAACAGAGGAAAGGAAACAAAATGGGGGAGATTTGTAAGCTAATAGGTCAGCTTACTCAACTGGTGGGACTTCGAACCTCCATTTGCCTAACAGTGATCACACTAGCCAGCAGTTCTACAGTTCCTGACAACCTGGAAGCACAGATGAATCAGGCAAATGGCAGAACTCCATTAAGAGAATGGGAGAAATATTGTGCAATTTCCTGGTTATAAAGAAGAAAACCATAATAATAATAAATTATATATGTGTGTGTGTGTGTGTGTGTGTGTGTGTGTGTGTGTGTGTGTGTGTGTGTGTGTATATGTGTGTGTGTGTTTATATATATATATATATATATATATATATATATATATATATATATAAAATGTAGTTAATTAGCGTCTTGTGAAATCTTCTTCCAGCTTGCTTTCAAAATCCATGTGACTGTGAATGAATTTTAAGAGAAGCATGTCATCTGTGTACTGACCAGCTTGAGATGTAGGAATTCAATGGGAAGGTAATTGACGAATGGGGAAAATAACATTTCCTGGCAAATCACTGAGGACAAAATTCACTAAATATTGAGAGACATTTGAGTTTCAGACTTCATATTCTTCAGAAAATACATGCTAATGCAAAACCTATTATTTTTCAACTTTATTCATTTGTAAGAGCAGTATATTTAAAATTTGTCCTTATTTGGGGGCTTTTGTACCCTACTATTTTTGGCTTTGTCCAGAATTCTTGGACTAAGAGGTTGGGAATTATGCATATGACAGGTTAGTGAAGATAAACAGGAAGGCATAGATCATCAGACGGGATATCGGGGAGATCAACAAGCTTACCATATGGGAAGCATATCATCTCATCAAAGGTAGTTTATTACCAACGCAAAGAACTTAAAAGCAGTTCACTGAAACCACTTTCATCAACTGTGGAGATTGCATTTTTCTCCACTATTGTATGATCTCGAAGCTGACATGTATAATTATTTTAATATTCACTGAAGCTAGTTTCAGTGAACTGTTTTTGAGATTTTTGCATTTGCCGAAAACTCCCTTTGATGAATCAACATGAGCCTGTCATGTGTACCTACACTACTATGTTTAGTAGAAGAATAGAATATAACTACTGATGATGGTATATGTGTGTGTGTGTGTGTGTGTGTGTGTGTGTGTGTGTGTGTGTGTGTGTGTAGTTGTTAAATAAATTGTTAAAATCAGACTGTAAAAATCATTAGGCATTTTAAAATGACAGTCAATAACAGACAGTAATGCAGGAAACTCAAGTATCTACTATACGTATACTCTAATGTACATTAGGAGGCAAAAAACCATACACAAACTTGTACAGAATTTTGTCTAACTTTATTTAGGAAGCACTTGTCTTTTTATATGTTTTACAATCAGCTTTTGCCCACCTCACTGACGTGGTCAGTGACAGGGTTTTTACATCATGACCATTCATAAGAAAAATGCTGATATTACAATTTTTGAAAAGTTTCTTTCCATGAGAATATTACAGCCTTGCAAAGCACCTGGTCAGTCACAATGTCTTTATGAAGATGTAACTAATCTAAGACTCTTAGATTAGTTCGAATACAATGGATGTATGTCTTTTTAATACAGTTCTTTGTCTCTCTGTTCACCAGCTGGATTCTTATCACCGGTAGTGTTTACAAGGCCATTCTCCTTGGTGGAAGCAGGAAAAAGATACACATGCAGACAGATTCATTATTTTCTAACTTTGCAAATAATTACTCACTGAAAGACATGTTCCAGCCGAGCTGGCTGCCTTCAGGGTCAAGCCTTATTCACACTGTAACTTAAGCTTCAGCAATAATATGCAAGTTCATTTCTACTATTATTCTAGTAAAACAGAATTAAATGCATTACATATTATACTATTTTTCAACCTTTGCTCTTCATATAGATTTGAGCACATTTATTCCTGTCTAAAGCACACATTTCCTAACAGTTTATAGATGTTTGAATACATATTTTTCTGACATTCTCCCTCCTGTTAATGCATTTCATTCTATTAGAAACATAAACAATATTATTTCATTTTTTTAGCTTTTTCCCTTTGAGGACTTTCAGCTAAGTTAGTTATTGGTTTTATATTTCAGAAAAGCATCATCTGAAATTAATCTTTTAATTTCAACACTTTGGTAAAAAGTTTCAGTAACAGATATATTAACAAATTTTTGATTAATCTTTTCATGCAGGGAATTTTACAGTAAACACATGCTCCTATTAGGAGTATACCCACACAAATAGCAATTAAATGTTTAATAGGATGGAACCCCACCCCCAAACAGATTCTGGAAAAGTCCGTCAGTGGGTTTGGGCCTGGTTTAGTCATTGCTGATACTTGCTGAATTACCTCTAGGTGGTCATTGATTTCATGTTGGTTGTCTGGAATGTACGCACAGCATTCTTCTTCGTGTACCACCTCTTGCCGCTAGGGTGAAGTAAAGAGCCATTCGATTTTGTAGCACAACAGTTTTTATTGCATTCAGTTCATTAGTCACCAATTCTAGGGTGGAAAAAGTTGCATTGCTCATGACTTCTTGACAGCTTCCTCAGCTCCCAGATCGATTTGACTGCTCCATAGGCTGGTGGTATTCCTGCCCTGGATATAACACTGTTGCCCAAGTCCATATGAGTCAATTTACTTTTGTCTTTCACTGAATTATGGTCTTTTCAACCAGCTTCGATTTTACCAACTGGATTCACAGGTTTTTTAACTGGACCTTCAGATTCTCGAGCTGTTTTCCTTACGTTTTGTATCTTACCCAAAGGTAATTCTGCAGTATGTCTTATTGCTGAAACCACATAACCCAATCAGCAACTGACGGACCAATTCTCAGGTAACCATTTATATGCCTTTTTCCCACAAATAAAATCATTACTTTGGTACTAATACGTGTTATCCCTGCATGAAATATTTTTCTATCCTTAATAGACAATTGCTTAGTTAAGACTGGATTGTCACATACTGCATTTAATGTAGTTTTCATTGAACTCAGATATGAATCATGGTTAGTATCACAAACAGTACCCCCACTTTTGACTTTAATGTAACATTTATAAGACATTGTTATATTACCATTACTCCAGCCCACCTGGAGGGTATCACTTTGTAGAAACATACAACTCCTTTTTGTGTGACAGGTAAAAATAAAGCTATTTTGTCCTGTGATCTCACAGTTTCTGTATAAAAAAAACTTTCCAAAGTCTCATTTTATCCCCAGAGGGACAGTGGACATTACAGTCTTTTATATGCTGTTGGTATAGCTGTACAAACCCAGCAATTTGAAAAGTTTATAGTCTCTGTATACACTTGCTTTATGGCCAGGTATGTGTTAAAGTTTGATGCCAGTCTATAAACAGTTCATCACGTCTTCTCACTTTCACTTGTGTGGTTGAGTGCAGGAAAACCACAATAAGAGAAAAATTGTCACACTTATAGTTAACAAATGCACAGTTAACAAAATAATTATGCAATAGTTCTTGGGTTGCTCTGCTTTTTGTTTGCTTTACTCTTGGCCATTTTGCCCTTGTGTATCAGTCACAAAGTTTTTATTCAGCTGAAAGTTCTTTTGTCTGAAAAAGAGTTAAACTGCAAAACAGATTTATTTATTAACAGTTTCTTTATATAATTAGCTAGTGAACTGTCAGCCTCCAGCTCTGCAGGCATGAGAGCTTTTTACTGAGGCACATAATATGCCCTTCCAAATACTACTTCAAAGGGGATCAAACCCTTTACATTTGTTACTGTTTTCATGCTCAGCAATGCTAGAGGTAAACAGCAAATCCAATTCTTCTGAGTCTCACTCATCAACTTTCTTAACTTGTTTTTTTAAAATTCCATTGTACCTCTTCACCAGTCCTGTTGACTGTGGGTGGTAAGCACAGTGATTCCTTAAGGAAATCCCAAAAAAATCTCCCAAGTTGTTGAATTGTCTGATTGACAAAATGTGTCCCATTGTCACTATAGATTCTTTCCGGTATGCCAAATCTAGGAATTATTTCCTTTACTAGGGCCTTTGCCACTGTTGCTGTATCCGGATTCCTGGTTGGAAAAGCTTCTACCCATTTTGAAAACATATCTATGATCACTAAACAGTATTTCTTTCCTTCACATTTATTCAACTCTATGAAGTCCATACAAATAGTATGGAATGGATATGGTGGTGTAGGGAAACTTCCTTGCTTGTTTTTAAATGCTCCTTGTGCATGGTGCTTGTTACAAGTGTGACAAGCTGCACAAAATTTTATTGTATAATTTATGTATCCATATATTTGGAATATTCTATTTACTAACTGTACCATCCCCCCTGTTGAGACATGGCTCTGCCCATGGCTCAACAAAGCTGCATATTTAAATAATTTAGACGGCAATATTGTTTTTTTTTTTGGAAATGTACAGTCCATTTTCAAAAATTGCACCTTGTTTTACCCAGTTTTGTTTTTCTGCTTTTGTAGTAAGCATTTGCATTGTTTTTAACATGTCTAAATCTAAAATCTCAAAGGGTTGTAATTTTTTATTTCTGAGTCTGAGGCTGCTTGCTTTGCAGCTGCATCAGCTCGTGCATTACCTTTTGAAATCTTATCCTGTTGTTTTGTATGAGCTACACATTTACAAATAGCTACTTTGGTAGGCAACTGAATAGATTCTAATAGCTTCAAAATAAATTGCGCATGATTAATAGGTTTTCCACTGGATGTAATCATCCCTCTATTTTCTTTATTGTTGTGCAAACACATGCACTGTAGAAAAAGCATACTGATTATCAGTATATATGTTCACTTTTTTGCCTTTTACTAAAATACATGCTCCTGTCAAAACTACCAGTTCTGCTGCTTGAGCATACAAGTTGTGTGGCAAAGTTTGTGCTTCTAAATTTTTAGTGTCTGTAACTACTGCATACCCCACCAGATTTTTCCCTGTAGGACCCCTTCTGCATGAGCCATCCACGTAATATGTCACCTCAGCATTATTCAAGGGCATATCTGTAAGATCTTGTCTAGGTAAAGCTAACTGTTCATATGAGGTTGACTCAGCAGTATGGTCATACATGAAAGATGTCTAGCAGGAGAAAGGTATGCAACTTTTCTTGTAGCAGAATTATTGCAACTGCATGAGGCATTCTCAATGTGAGAGGGTGGAATAACACCACTGAGGCTGAAGCCTGCACTGCCATTGCTGCTGCAACTACTGCTTGTACACAGTGAGGCAAAGATTGCACCACTGGGTCTAACTGTGATGAATAGTAAGCTATGGGGCATTGCTTATCCCCATGTTGTTGCTTTAATACTGATGTCATGTACCATTGCTTACAATCTATGGTCTAAAAAAAACGTTTGTGATAACTTGGAAGTCTTAAAACTAATGAAGAAGCTATTAACTGCTTCAACCTGCAGAAAGCCATTTCTGCTTTTGTTTTCCATCGTAAAATAATTTGGTACCCAGCTTCAACAAAAATTAGTTGTACCTAAGAAAGACATTATTTCTTTTTAGTTGTTGGTTTGGGTGCTTGCAAAATTGCTGTTTTTTTTTTTCTCTTTCCCATTATCTAGTATTATACCTTTATTGAATATCACATATCCCAGGTATCTAACCTGTGTTTTTCCCAAAGTTGTAACTTACTTTTGTTTACTTTGTGTCCTTGTATTACTAAAAAATTTAATAATGCTACTGTATCCACCCTGCACTGCTGCTGGGTGCTGCTAGCAAGATGTCATTTACATAAAGTAAAATTTGACTACCTTCTGGTGGGGTAAACCCTGCCAGGTTGCTAGCCATTTTTTGTGCAAATATTATTGGGCTCTCACAATATCCCTGTGGTAGTCGAGTATATGTATACCTTTTACCCTGAAATGTAAATGCAAACCAATATTGACTATCAGGATGTATAGGTATTGAAAAGAAAGCATTGCTTATATCTACCACAGTAAAATACTTCTGTTGTGGCTTTAAATCATTTAACAAGGTATGTGGGTCTGGCACCGTAGGTGCTCTAGGTATTACTGCATTATTTACAGCTTATAAATCTTGTACCATCTGCCATTCCCGTTTGCTTTTTAACAGGAAATAGGGTGTATCACATGGTGAATCAGGAGATTCTACCAGTACTCCTTTTGAGTAATGCTGCTTATTATAGGCTTAATTTTTACTTTTGCATTCTTTTCCAAAATGTATTGTCTTTTCTGTGGTCTAAAAGCTGACTTTGGGGTAATTGTAACTGGTCCTGCTGCTTGAATAAGCCCTACATTTAACTTGCCTGTTGACCACAGAGTTGTTGGAATTTTACACAAGGCCTCTTCTTTTCTTTTAATAAAAATGCTAATCAGCTGTCCTTACTAGATTGCAAGTGTACAGCTGTATGTGTCTGTGTCAACCAATTCAGTTTTGTTTTTATATCCCTTGTCCTGACATTTCTAAATCAGTCTGTTTTCCCATTTTGTTACCTTTTTTTTCTAAGTCTGCCCATTTAACACTTTTGTTTTTTGTCAAGCTGACATGTGGCAGTCTATTGGACTTATACAATCTCATGAATTCCTGAGGTAATGAACAGCTTACTACACTGTTTCCCTCAGTATCCCAACATAAAGTTCGTAATATTAATCTGTCAGCAGGATTTTTTTTTTTTTTTTTTTTTTGAACAATTCTTGCTTATATTTTTTATCAGGTCCTGGTGTGCTACAGTAGTATAGAGTACAATGTAACAAGTGCTGCTGATCAGTGTCAAGGGAGGGTACCTTACTGATGGCTACGTTCATCAGTTCTTTGGTTACTGCCCCTGGACCAATCATAACTAGGTCCTGGCTGTACCAATAATAGGCTTCACCCTCTGATCACACCACAAGAGCATCCATTTGTCTTTGTGCTTCCATACCCTGCATGGTAGGAACTACTGCTATGCCAAATATCTGCACAAGGTCTCTTCCCAGTAAGTTTACTGGATATTTTTGCAGAAACTACAATTTTACTTTTCTGAGTCATACCTGAAACAGGGTCAGTTATTGCTATATTATGGGAAAGTGGTTCCCTGTATAGCTGTCCATTTGCTGCTTTTACTAATATATAATCAGGTGATTCAGAATGTTTTGGTAACTTGGAGGGGTGTATCAAAGTCCGTGACGCTCCTGAGTCACACAGGAATTTGACTTTTTTTTCCCTCCACCAGAAGTGTTACTTCTGGTTTTGTATCTGCTAGGTAGAGCTCCAGGCTCAACAATGCTAAATCTAAAATTTTATTTTCATTTTTATCCTCTACATCTGTTTGTACTTCCTCTATTCCCTCTACTACATTCACATTTTCTTTTTGTTTATTAACCTTTCCTGATGATTTTTGGTTATTATCACTATCATATAGTCAGTCCACATCTCCTTTATCTTCTGTCATTGCTTTCTTATTTTGTTTATAGTCCTAGCTAGATGCCCTTTTTATCTGACTGTAATACAAATACTTCAGCTCCGTCTTCAGCAGTGAAGACTTGTGCCTTTTTTTCTTTTTACTATTAAAGTGTCTTTCAGTACGTCTAGCATACTCAAGTAAGGCTTGCAGCCTGCTTGTTCAGTGATCTATCATATGCCTTGTAATAAAGCTACTGACAGAGGCAATGCAACCTTTTAAAAATGTATTTTTTTAATTGTTGTTTAAAGCATTTTAATAATCTAGCATAATATCCATCTACTGTCTCATTTTCCTGTTGTATGCATTAATTAATGCAAGTCCAGTCTGCTCTAAGTTTTCATTTTTCAGAGATTCTGTCTGTCAGACCTTTCACTCTGTTGTCTAAAAATGTTTCAGAATTTTTTTAAGCTTCTGTTTTTTTTACAATTTGCTTCCTCAATCCACCTATGTGCTTGAGGTATGCCTAGTTGGTGCTGTTTTTCTTTTGCCTGACGCCTGCATCAGATTAAAGCTTGTTTAAGGAGTTTAACTAGTGAAAGTTTATCTAGTTTACTATCAAATTTATAGTTGTTAACATATTTTGCAAAATATCTCACATTATCTGCTTACTGCAATTGCATATGCTTCACATTATCCGTTAGGGGCGGATCTCGTGATCTCTTAGTGCACTGATCTCCCATGTCTTAAAAAGACTGTTACGTAACCCTTCTCTTGTACCACGTGGTATCTTATTTTCCCATATCCACAGTAGTGTCTAGAATGACTGTTTACTTTGCTTTGTTATTCCCTGATCTATGACTCAAGATACAATACTTCGACTATCTCTCTACCTGCTATCACAAACCTTAGCAATAGCACAGTGTAACCTGGTCCCTGATCTAAAACAAAGACAAAGAGGGAAATTCTTCTTACCTGAGCCTCCCGCTTACTGCTGTTTTGTCTTCTTGGGGCCCAGTCTTCCGCTTTTCAGCCACAGATCAGAAAGTGTACAGCCTCTTTACACACAACAATTCAGTTGGAGGTCTTTTCACTTTAAGAAGAACCATTTTGGTTTGGCAGCTTCTCCTGCGCAGATTTATAACCACCCATGCACTCTGTGACCTGCAGCTTACCAAGGGAATTCCGGCACGATTAGGACCAAAATGTTAAATAAATTGTTAAAATCAGACTGTAAAAATCATTAGGCATTTTAAAATGACAGTCAATAACAGACAGTAATGCAGGAAACTCAAGTATCTACTATACGTATACTCTAATGTACATTAGGAGGCAAAAAACCATACACAAACTTGTACAGAATTTTGTCTAACTTTATTTAGGAAGCACTTGTCTTTTTATATGTTTTACAATCAGCTTTTGCCCACCTCACTGATGTGGTCAGTGACAGGGTTTTTACATCATGACCATTCATAAGAAAAATGCTGATATTACAATTTTTGAAAAGTTTCTTTCCCATGAGAATATTACAGCCTTGCAAAGCACCTGGTCAGTCACAATGTCTTTATGAAGATGTAACTAATCTAAGACTCTTAGATTAGTTCGAATACAATGGATGTATGTCTTTTTAATACAGTTCTTTGTCTCTCTGTTCACCAGCTGGATTCTTATCACCGTAGTGTT
The DNA here is from genome assembly GCF_019279795.1 of Protopterus annectens. Lineage (NCBI taxonomy): Eukaryota > Metazoa > Chordata > Ceratodontiformes > Protopteridae > Protopterus > Protopterus annectens. Next base: position 626,989,528 of record NC_056732.1, on the reverse strand, counting down.
TACAAGGCCATTCTCCTTGGTGGAAGCAGGAAAAGATACACATGCAGACAGATTCATTATTTTCTAACTTTGCAAATAATTACTCACTGAAAGACATGTTCCAGCCGAGCTGGCTGCCTTCAGGGTCAAGCCTTATTCACACTGTAACTTAAGCTTCAGCAATAATATGCAAGTTCATTTCTACTATTATTCTAGTAAAACAGAATTAAATGCATTACATATTATACTATTTTTCAACCTTTGCTCTTCATATAGATTTGAGCACATTTATTCCTGTCTAAAGCACACATTTCCCTAACAGTTTATAGATGTTTGAATACATATTTTTCTGACAGTAGTGGAATAATCGGGCTGCAGCATGTGCCTTGGAAGAGAACTGCAGAATTTCCCAAGGCAGGGAAAATACAAAACACATAAATCAGAGAGAGGCAGGTATCAGCAACAAATAGGGAGAAGCTGCCTCCAGGTGTATATTGTGGCCAAGACCTCTTGAAGGATTCAGATTCTTGATAGGGATAGGGTTCACTTTAGGACACCTTGGGGAATTATGTGCAAAGAAATAAGACAGTCTGGAAGGTGTCCTTGAATCCTGGAAAAGAGAGAAAAACTTTCTCTGTCTGGTTTTGAGAAGTGTTTTGAAGGGTACCTGTAAGTGCTGTTTGTTTTCTTAATCAAATTTGACTGTGTGAGGGCTCCACAGAAGCTGCTGCTGGCTGGGGAAAATCAGGACAAAAATGTATTTATTTCTTGATCATGTGCTTTAACTTGAACAGGATGGTGATATGACCTTGTTAGGATAAAGCTGATGATGAACATGAACAATTTAAGCACTGAGGTCAGTATCCCAGAGTGACTGAGCTCAGTGCAAACCTAACCAAAAACCAAAAACAGCTGATACCTTCTTTAGGAATAGTTTTCTTTTTCAGGGAATTTTATAAATACTGACAGAACACCAGATACTATAACTCTTAACGTCTTTGCTGAAGAATTCAGTGCAATGCCAAAAATAATAGCAGAATAAAGGCTCAAAATCAGGAACATTAAATATTATTCTAATTCATTTCAAAAGTTAATAGACGAACACCTTTTGCATTAACATGCATTTTTGGACAATATGAATGGATTTATTGACTGTCTGTAATCCTGAATGACTTACCGACAAATCAAACTTTTTTGTAATACTGAGCAAACTTATAAGCAAAATCAGGAAAGGTCTGCAAAATCAGGGACAGACAGGTATGCATTACTCCTCAATGAGGTAAATAAAAGTAACTTAACCTTGCTGTTGTTTGATGACAGCTAAACAGCAGTCACTTATCTGGTGTGGCAGTACCAGTGTTGCACAATGTTTTGCTATTTGCTGAAATAATTACAAATTAATATTGTTATTGCTTATGCTTGTGTGTGTGTGTGTGTGTGTGTGTGTGTGTGTGTGTGTGTGTGTGTGTGTGTGTGTGTGTGTGTGTGTAATATATCACTGATTTTTATCTGTGCACACACCCAGTAATGTAAGGATACATGGATTATTTATCTGGGTATCAGTAAAAATGCAGCTAACAAGTAATTATATTTCAAAAGTTAGGTATAAAATATATCACAGAACATTGACACCTAGGTCTTTTAGGAGTCTGATGGCCCCCACTCCCCAGACTATATAAATGGATACAGGGGTATCTCTTAATCATCCTTGGCTGTGTTGGGGACCCACAAAAGTGGTTGCTGGTTGGGAAAAAATGAGAAATAAAAAATATTAATTTTCTGATTACACTCTTTAACCTGAACAGGGCTGTTATTTGACCCTCTCAGCTGCACCTTTTCTAACATCAGCCTTGCTGAAATGTGTGTGTAGAGAAAGCTGCTGTAGGTTATTTGGTGGAGGGACTGGGGATTGTGTGGTTATTACTTCTTTAATTTTCATCACAGCAAACCTTAGGGGTGTTTGGGCTGAGGACAGTGCGGACATTGTTTCTTTCATTTTTCACACAAATCTCAGAGGTGTACAAAGAAGATTACTATAGCTTGTGTAGGGGCAGTGTACTGTCTAGGAGCAACAGAGTAGAATACATTACAGGAATCATTATTTTTTTTTTACTTTCCTCATAATCACATATAGGATCATAGGAGGTTACTAGGCTAATGGCCCTGAGGCCCTTAAAAGCCTAGCCAAGAGTTTATTCCCAAAAAGAAACCCCAGTCAGCACCTGTCACCCCCTGTCAATGAGGGACTTAGGTGGAACCCTGGGACAAATTTGTGGTTTCCCATCCACTCATCAAGGTTGCGCTTGAAGAGGGTCAGTGAGGTGCTCTGTTTGACATGTATGGAAAGTCTTTTCCAGAGATGGGGCAGCCTCTGGGAGACAAACCTGTCTCTGTAGCAGATTTTGTTGATGTTGCATATTAGATTCAGGTTTTTTTGAGCGGGTAATGCATGAGGACTTAGACTTTTGGATATGGAGCATCTCTAGTAGAGCAGGGTATGAGATTACCTTGTAGGCGACACAGATCAGTGCTGAGCAGTCTGTATGATACCGAATAGAGTGATACTGATTTGAACCTGTCCACATAGGACAGCTGTTGGATGCCATGAATTCTCTTTGTGAGGTATTTCAGTGACCTTTCCAGATGGTGGAGATGTTTGGAGAGGTACACACCAAACGGGGCATTAAACTCAATTATTGGTTTAATGAGGGAGGAGTATAGAGGGGTAATAACCTTCTTTTTTCTGGATGCAATCCCTTTACTTATGAGATGAACCAAGGAAAAGGCTTTTCTAATGACTGCCGCTGCATGATGGTCGAATGTGAGATTGTTATCAACCTGAATGCCCAGGTCTCTCACCACAGGTTGTATGCTTAGGGGGTTACTGTTGATGTGGTAATCAGTATAGGCAATGATTTTGCTGAATGGTATGATGATACATTTTTCTGCATTTAGCTTGAGGCCATGACTTTGTCACCAGTCATTAGTTGGTGTGAGACCTTCTTGCAGTATGTTAACATCATTTGGGGAGTCAATGACAGCACCCAACCTACAGTCATCCACAAACTTGGTCAGCCAGAGGCCTTTTGTCTTTGCCTGGACATCTAAGAAGCAAATGCAAAACAGTAGGTGTCCCAGGGCAGATCCCTGGGGAACCCCACTAGTGACAGATCTGCTATCAGAGGTGGAAGTGCCTATTTTGACTTTAAGGGTTCTGTCGGTGAGCCAGTTGGCCTCCCATCTGATGAGATAGGGATTTATGCCAAGTTGTGTTAGTTTTTTGATGATGCCCGAGTGGGTGATTGTGTCAAAGGCCTTGGCCAAGTCAAGGTAAGCTGTATGCACTGACTGTCTCTCATCCAGGGCCTTGGTGACAGTCTCATTGAAGTCAACCAGGTTCAACAGGTAAGATCTGCCCTTGACGAATCTGAAGTGGGTGGGGTCAAGTTCTTGGAGATTGCCTATGTCCTTGTTTATGAGATCCATAATAATACGCTACATGGCTTTACAGATCAGACTTGTCAAACTAATGGGGCAATAGTTTCCAGGGTCAGTAGTAGCACCACCTTTGTGCAAGGAGATGACAATGGGAGTTCTCCACTCTGCTGGAATGAAGCCTGTACTTAGGCTGTGGTTGAATAGGGTGTTCAATGGTGAAGTCAGTTCTTGCTGGAGATGGTGCAGAATACAGCCTAGGATACTATCAGGTCCCATGGCAGCTGTGTTCTGCCTTGGATAGGGCCTTAGCACTTGATCTACAGAGATGTGAGGTGCAGGACAAGTATTGGGGATGTCAAAAGGGCCTTTGAGGGGGGTCAAAGGGTGAAGTTTGTGCTGAACCTATCTGCTAGTAGGTTGGCTAAGTCAACACGATCGGTGAAAGTGATACTGTTAAGTACTAATTCAGAACAAATATGGGCTTTGCCATCAGGCACATATACAGATGGCTGCCTTGGGGGTTAGGGTTAAGGAGTGAGGAGGCATGCAATGTATATGTATGTCATATTCTCAAATAAGACCTGTGTATACACACAACAAACTGGCTTGTTAGTGTATTGTGAGCTACTATTTTGTCAACTTTGAACATTAAGCCTTGGGCATAACATATCTTGTTTGAAAAAAAGAATAAGACTGAAATCATTTTCTTACTCGTGATTTTTGTTTCGGTCACCATTGGATTAAAAGGTTAGGAAAATGCTTTAAATGTATCCCAGGGCATCTATAAGCTCATAGATTAGCACTACGCTGACTCCCCTTATTGGCCATTTTAAGCCTAGCTCATTATTTCAAATGAGAATTAAACCGTGCACCTTGTGGCTGTAAAGTAAGCACCTTAACCATTATGCCAACCTCCCACCCCATGGTTCCTTGGGCTCTGGCTTGTTTGAGTTATTTCCTAAATGGTTATTACTGTGCTGGCTTAGTTAGGAAAGGTATGTTGAAAGGATGCAAGGAAAACTAAAGCTGAACAGCAACATTTAATTTCTCTCCTTAATTATAATTTATTTTCAAGCCATCATTGGATGAAAATGTTGTGTAAAAAGAAAAAAAAAAAAACAAATCAGAGTAAATAGAAAGTTATGGCTTTTTGAAAAAGCTGAAGAGCAAGAAAAGTGTGAGAAAAGGAGGGGGAAAAGGTAATGTGCATGGTATGAGGAGCCCAACATGGGGGAAACAGAGGGGAGGACTGAAGGGTGCATGTGTGTGTGGGGGGAGGATGAAAAGTTGGCCTAGGGCACCATTTCACCTAAGTCCAAACCTGTATATAGAGTTCTTGTAATGTATCCATACTTCTCAAGTGTACCTCATTATGAGGAACGTACCTCATTTGGGGTCTTAAAAAGTTCACGTTCCTCAAAGTTCCTCAAAGTTCCACATTGAAAGACTCTGTCACACATTCAGTGTTAGGAATTTTTTTAAATCCATTGTAAATAGAAATTAATCATATTAATTCATTAAAAGATCTTCTTTATAAGTAAAGCCAGCATACTTTAACCATCCTATGATCTTCCTAGTTGAAGTTATTAGTAAGCCATTAGTATGTGTTCCACATTTTACCCATTTGTTCCACATTATGAGGGCTAGTGTTCCTCATTTTAGAGATAGAAGGTTGAGAGCTATGAATGTATCATTGTTGCAACTAAATGCCAGTAACTGTAAATGTTCCTTTGTGAGATGGGGCCAACATAGTGTGGTACATAGGCCTGGCTCCCAACATGCTAATACTGGCCCTGCATAAAACTATAATAAAGGAGGAAAAGGGAGTGAGTGAAATACAGCAGTTTTAGTAGCTCAATTAGTGCTAGTAGCTTACTCAGCCAGAAGCTTAGCTGAGTGGTTGTGAGGATGATTAGCAATTGGCATGAATGAAATGGGGTGTGGCTTGAAGCTATAATGAAATTATATGATTGATCGTGAGGGTGGTTAGTAGTTGGCTGAATGAGATAGGGTGTGGCCTGAAGCTATAAAGGAAGAGATGCTGAGGGGATGTGGGAATGGGGAAGGGAGTAGGGTAGAGTAGGGAAGTAAGTCCTATAAGGCCAGATAGTGCAGGGCTATCCCTCCATGCTGTAACTACCTGAAGGCTAGCGCATGAAGGGGTCTGATCTCCTAATGTTATCCATAAAATAGTTTAACTAGAGTAAATAGGCTCACTATGCACTGGAAGTGAAACATTTATATCTTGATTTTATATTTTTATCAAAACGTTATTTGACATCAAATCATTTCTTATCTGTTATTTTCCTTGCTACATCCCTGAAAAAGACATTTTACTATTTAGACATGAATGCCTGAAAAGCAGGAGCAGAACCCTGTTTAGTTAATAGTGAGAAGAAAGAGTGTGTAGAACTTTGAAAGATACCGTACCTTGCTGTTAGGTGAATTGAGAAGGAGGAGGGAGAACCAACCATCACTAAACCCAGTACTTCACTGGTAGGTAAACCCATCATAAAATTACTTTTCTTATTATAGGCAGTTGCTGGCAGAGAAAATATTTTGGGACTCCGAGCATCCTATCTTGGGAGTGTAAATGTGCTGTCATTTTTTGGGCAAAGTTTTTTTTCTTTTAGGGATTACAGCTGTTATTTCTAATTTGTACAAATTTAAATAAAATCGGGGTATAATATTATTATTTTACTGTACTGCAAATTATACACAATGGTTTGCACTCGGGAATGACAAATAATAAACATTGCCTGAAAGCAATTGCACTACTGTAGCAGTATAAAGGGAGAGCAGGCCACCAGCTTACTTTAATTCATAAGGCTGGGGAATGGAATTCTGGCATAAGACATTCAGGGCTCACTACTGAATGAAATGTCTGCACTCAAAATGCCGAGTGCTGAAAAGCTCCCCCCAAAAAAAGACAGCAAACCAACAAAAGAGTGAATATTGAAAGTCTCTCTTCTCCATAAAACTTCTTTTTACAGGGAGGACAAGCCCCCCCCTGTACCCCCACATCCCCAAGCTTATATATACCAATTCTGAGATGGCCATACCCTAGAGAAAAGTTGATATTCCAAGAAATGGCATCTCAGGCTTGGTATGTATATACATATATATATATATATATATATATATATATATATATATATATATGGATCTAGGACAGTTGATCGAAAGACCAACTGTCCGAATCCAACCCTACCGAACACTGTTTACCGAAACTGCTTTCACCGAAAAAGCAGTTTCGGTAAACGGAAGGTAAAACACACACACACACACACACACACACACACACACACATACACAAAAACAAAAAAAAACACACACTCCATGTTTACGCAGGGGAGCTTTGCCCCCCTGCACCCCCCCTTCTTTTATATTCTCAATCTGAGATCGCACTACAGTGGGGGAATGGGAATATTCCCTTAGCCCCACTGTAGTCCGATCTTGCCCGCTACCACTTCCCCCTGATTCCCTGTACTTTTCCGAATGTTTTGCGAAAGCACTTTTTTCGTTAAAAAGTGCTTTCGCAAAACTGTGACAGTGTGTTTCACTTTCGGTCAAATAGTCTTTCGGTAGACTGTCCTAGACCCATACATATATATATATCTATCTTTTGGCCATTCAGTCTCCATATTTTGGGAGGGCGGCCGCGGTGGTGCAGCAGTTAGTGCTGCCACCTCACAAAAAGAGTTCTCTGGTTTTATCCTCAGCTGGGGTGCCTTCTGTCACATGGGTTTTCTCCGGGTGCTCCGGTTTCCTCCCACATCCCAAAGATGTGCTGTTGGTGGACTGGACACTCTAAATTGGCTCTAGGCATGAATGTGTGTGCCTTCTGTGGAAGGTTGGGCACTGGGCTGGCCACTCAACACCATAGCACTCCACTGCCAATCATGAGCAGACAGGTGATCTGCTGTGACGACCCCTAACCGGGAAAAGACAGAAGAAGAAGTCTCCATGTTTTGGGACTCACTCTAGCAGCTACTGACATTTCTAATGGTTACTGACATACAGCATACTATGAACTCCTACACTCTACTAACACAGCACTGTAGTGGCAAAAGCAAGTAGAGCTTTCCAGATATCTTACCTTGCACTATCAGACTGTCATCATAGCAATAAGCAGTTAGGCTGTCTAAGAGTTTACCAGTTGGTTAGAAACTTCATCTAGCTTGAAAATGTCTCCTTTGGATTCCTGGCAGCTAATCAGATATGCTGCTATATATGACTTTGGACTGCAAACCATGTACATGTATGCCATGGGAGGAGTTAGTGGAACACAACAGTTTTGCTAGCTCACTTAGTGCAATACTGATTTTTTTTTTCATATTGAATTTGTATAGTATGGTTCAGTATAAACTGATTTTATTTTTTTTTTCTTTTATTCTTTATCAGTATGGAATTCTATATTTTTCTGTTCACAATTTCTTAAACATAATTATTAAATAATTAAGCAATAACCCATGTCTGCATTTTGTTCCAGTCCCACAAAACATCTGGTACTAGTGTCAAAACAGTTCATAAAATGGGTTGTTTGCATTATTTCTCTTATTTGTAATCTTGGCTTTCTTTCTTTGATGTCATTGTTGTGGATTCTAGTTTCCAAGATTGTTAAGTTTTCAATATGTACTATCCTGTGAGTATTCTTCTCTCTGTATCATGTAGGATTGATAAAGCACAGTTAGTAGAATACTAATCAACTCTGTAAGCTGGGTAAAAGGCAAAAACGGCTGCATTATAATATTAAACTTTTTGTTTTTCCCTACTCACAGACATCAAATCAACTGTGTTGTTAAAAATGGGAACTGAAAACCCATCTCATCTTATCTTATCTTAGTGAAAAACTAAAATAAGTTGAAAGGTATAAAAGAGTTACTAAGCTAGTGCAGATTAAAATCAAGCAGCAGTAAGAAGATATGGATAGGTTTATAAACAGGCAAATATTATCTTTTTCTAGAAATTTCCACAGTAGATGAGAAAACTGAGGAATTCATGGACATGGCTGGAAAGCAACAGAATGAGCAGAAACCACATCACAAACTGTCACCATTATCAAGGAACTGTCATGGGATTTACATGGCCTGGAGAAGTGAAATGTCATATATCAGTATGCGTTGCTTGGGAAGAAAAAGTTACAAACACTACTAGGTGCCAACAAAACTGAGAAGGTATTTGGTATTAGTACCCAGATGTGGCTGATAACATCTGTATTACTTAAAAAATACTAACCTTACAAAATGCGGAAGAGTAAGAAGAGACTGAAAATACGTGGACAGGCTCATGCAAGTGATGCTGTACTTGTTGCCAAACAACTGAAGTGTTACCCTGTTGCTGGAAGTCTAATTTTATCTTTAGACAAAGTAATTGGGAAAATTATTTGCAGAAGTGCAGAAAATAAATGTAGTATGATTTCATTTCCAAACAGTACTGTAAACAGAATAATTTCACAAATGTCATCCTGCATTGAAATAATGACTGCAAGTTGAAGATCTGCAGAATGTTTGCATTTTAAGTGAATGACACCTCAGATGTCCATCTTAAAGCAGTGCTTCTTGGTTTAGTTCAGTAATAATGCATGTTTTTTGTACTAGTTAACCTTATTGTTTTCTCCATCAAGAAGTATTGTTTGCTAAAGCATTAGGAGCTGAATTAAAACTTGTCATAGATATGCTGGTGAAAAAGTCAACTACATGAAACAAAGGTCACTGCTTTTTTATCTTTTTGCTCAGCTCTGTGAAGATGTAGAAACAGTGAATATCAGTTTCATTCAGCACACAGACGTATGGCGGCTGTCTCAGGGAAATGTACTGTCATGATTTCACAAACCCTGAGAAGAAATGTTTCAATTTGCTGTATGAGAAAATATGAGTGGGTTTACTCAAAGCTAGCATACATATAGTGGCAGCTGGTGACTTCAAAGCAAGGGGGGCTACAAGAAGAAAAATGAATGGGTAAGGGTATTTGGAATGGGTGAGACTGTATTAAAGGAGGTCAATGCTTATTACCTGTAATGAGTTAACAGGTAGGGTTATTCATTTTCATCCACAGACTGCCTAAATACTTACTCTTTATAACAACTTTACTAACAATATATGCCTCAGGTGACTGATTGCAGTGACCAATGATAGCATTAAGTGAAATAGAGCCCAAGCCCAAGGACTCCATGGGCTTGTTCCTCCCCATTGCACAACTGTCCCCTCCACCTCCCCATTGCTTGTCTTCTATTTATCCCTGCATGGCCTTACACCATCATGATGCAGGACTGCTCCTTTTTGGCATTTACTTCTCTAAAATCAAGGCCAATATCAATGGCCTCTGACTTGACTAAATATGCAGATGTTTGCAAATTAGCAGCTGCCATAGAATCCCCCACTGACGCAAATGTTCTCCAGGAAGGGCTGTCAGAAAAATAGCTGGTGTCATAGCCATGGACTAAAATTAAATGCCAAGAAATACATAATAGCATCCTTTGGGAAGTCATTCACCCCTGGTAACTACCATATTGACAACTACACCCCTAAGAGATGACCCAGTAGTCAGGGACTTAGGGTCACACATAAACAATAATCTAGCCTTTGACCATCATGTGTCTACAGTTGTGAGGAACTCATTCTATGTTGTGCAACTAATAAACAAAAGTATGGCATTTAAGTCCAAGGGGGTCATTATTCCACTGTATCTGGCATTTGTCAGACCTATCATTGAGTATAATGCCCCCTTTGTTCTGTGCCTATCCAGGTACATCCAACACTTGGGATGTCCACAGTGTTTCCTCACTAAAAGAATACAGGGCATAAGTAGCATGGCCTGTGCAGACCTCCTCAAGGCCTTTTTCCTGTATTCTATCTCCTAGGGGCTGTTGAGGTCAGATCAATGCCTGGCATACAAGGCATTGTTAGATTCCTATCCTGATGGACATCCAGCACATCCACAAAACAAATAGCAGCAGAATTACCCTTTCTAAAGACTTAAATCTTGCTTGTGTTATAAATAGGACCTGATGAAGAGATAGGTATGTAACCCAGAGACTACCCTTTCTCTGGAACAGGCTCCCCAACCATGTGAAGTAGAGTTTCTTCCTTACCCCATTCAAGCATAACTTGGACAATTGGATGGAGGACAGGAAATTCATCCTATGTCTCCAATGGACACAGGGAGCCTGTAAATGGTTAATCTCCCAGGCCCCTGCTTGTAAATGTTTCATCTCAGAAACACCTGCCTACACTTATCAAGGGTACCAGAACTTGTCAGAGATTGGGGATGCATGGCTAGGCTTACAAAGGCCGTTGTGTTCAGTAGCCTAGTAAACACCTATGAACCTGTGAACCTATAAAGATGGATTACTTCTTTCATGTTTTTTCACACTTAGTCTTATTTTTTAGTGTTTTCCTCCATCCTTTTAACATATCCTAACTGTCCAAGACACCACTGTAATAAGCGGAGAGGAAGTAACTGATTAAAGCAGGGTCTTGGAGCTACTAATAAAGTTCATGCCTTGAGGCGTATCTTGAGTATTTTATTTTCTAACAACCATATGATGCAGTAATGGCCTGATCAAAAATCATAAATAAGAAAAGAAACTCAGTCTTATTTTTTTCTTTAAAGAATAGCTAAACTGTGCTAAAGCTTACAGTTCAAAGATAAAACAAAATAAATAAATAAATAAAAAAATTAAAAAAATAAAAAAGACAGTAATTCCCAATAAACTGAGATGTCAAATGCTTGCAAGGATCTGTAAATCATATTTGGGATTAATGCATTCCTCCCTATCCTTCCAGAAAAAGATTTGTGTGCTCCTCTGGTGTTAGATTGTTAGATTGGGTTGAAAGTATAAGCATAAATTGCCACATGTATATATTATACAGCTGAGGGTCCTGGTAGCAAGCCAGAGCACCTAGTCAAAACCTACACAAAGACAGGGAGTACACTCAAACTCCACAGAGAAGGAATCAACCAAAAAACCAAGCCATAGAACCAAGTGCTGTGAGACAGCAATGCTACTTGCTGTACCACTGTGCCAATAATCAGTTGCTATTACACACAGCCTACCCAGACAGCCAGTATTGTGTACAATGCTAATATTTGTAATGAAAATTGAAAAAAGAATTATAATGGCAAATGTACTACTTTTAGAAGCACTGAATCCCTCCACCACACACAGTCATTTTCATCTCTGACAGCTCCCACAACCATCAATTACAACAGTTTGCATGTCTGTGACTATAAATCAGTACGTTGTTTGGGATTAAATGAATGAATAAATCCAGAAGTAACTATCACATAGGAATGCATCTTCTTAATTTACTGCTGCCAGGATACAGTGTGCAATTCACTACAACCCCCGTATACCCCTCAACCTCTTAATTCAAGAATGAAATCGAAAGTTAAAAGAGAATGGGGGACAAAAGAATAGAGTCAGCAAACGTAGTGAGCTGAGAAGATACATTCCTGAGCATACCCTTCATAAGAAACATAGCAAAATATGAAGGCAAATCAGAGATATTCGTTAAAATCAGAGACAGTTGATAGCATCTATGCCATATATACACACACTTAAAAAAATACTTACCTTCCTGCATTCTGGGGAAGTGGCATGCACAGTGCTAGTAAAAATAAACAGATATTTAAAATAATTAAATTAATTAAATAAATAATGAAATAAACAACAACTTGTTCCTATGCTTGTATCTCTGTATGTGTCTAGTACAAAGGGCAGGGCAGAGTTATCATCATTTGCACAGGTCATCAAGGGAGTATAGGAGTATGTCTTTTACTGGGAAGTATGTCACTATGAGTGCTCATGTGTAGTAACAGAAAAAGTGTGTCTGTGGGTAGTGTTGTTTTCTTCCATGCCTTGAGGAGGACCTGTGCTTCTCATTGAGCTCACATTTTGCAGATTCACACCCTCACAAGGATTATGCTAATTAGGGCTCATCTCATTGTTTCTGAATTGCTTAATTTGTGCAATGAGCAAACTTGATAAACATCATGAAAATTAGTTTACGACACTGTGCACACGCCTGAGCACATCCTGGCAGTTCTGTGCATTTGCAGGAAGCCAGTTATGTTTGGGTGAACAGAAACATTATCCCATGATTCACCATCAGAAGATGGAGTTGCTATCGAGCAATTCTCTGCAACAAACAGACAGATGGAGGATTGCCATGTTTCCCAAGTTAAAGTGTTAGTGGAAGTATAATAATACAGTGCCTGTACTTTATTATTTTGCCATCCATCATGCAGATGAGATGTCCATTGGTGCCTGTCATTGCATAAAGGATGAGAAATGTCAGAACTATTTTGGGTGACAATTTTCTACCATTTTTTTCTGAAATCTTTGAAGGTGAAATGATTATGGCTGAAAAAAGTGAGGGCAGTGCTCCTTTTTTCTGGGCATCTTCCATAAGCATTGTGGCCAGATGTTCCTGCAGGAGGGCTATATTACGGTTACAGTATAAGTCACCTGGAATAGTTTGGCCAAAGCTGTCACTCAAGCTGCTGGCATCCCATGCACGGGGGATAGTGTTGTCACAGATACAGTGACCCAAGACAGTGCAAGCCTGCCCTCCTTGACTGACTGGAGGGTGAAGTTAGGGAGCAGTCACTACTTCTGCTTTGTGCCTATACCATCTTTAGGCAAAACAAATAACCTGCCACTGCACACCACCATCCAATTTCTCATTATGCCTATTTATACGTCTAGCCACTGCACAGATCGCAAATGAAAGGAACAAGAAGATTCTCAGGAGCAGACTACAGCACCTAAGAGCACTGCTGGGTAAGTATACATGCTGTCATAAAAATATCCCTGTTTCCATACTTACAGCTGTAGCCATTAGAAACAAATGTGTATAACTTTTTATAGCTAGATAGATAGATGGATCTTTTATACAGCAGTACCACATCTGTCAGTACTGGCATAACTTAAGGGAATTAGTATACACAATTTTAGAAGTGCACCGTTGCATGCCTCCTCCTATATAGGTAGACAAGTAGCTCATCATGTTAAGGCTATGTGCACTGAGATTATTAGGATGACTGTGGGTTCAATTCTCCCTCCAACAAAAAGTTTTGTTGTCAGGGCAGAGTATATTTGTCAGCCGTCTAATAATGCACCAAAACAGGGTTCGTATATGTAATATCCAAAAGTAGTAGTTTGCTGGGCATTTCCCTTATACAGTAGGAAGTATCTGTCCCTTGTGTATTACCTGTGTTGGACATATTTAATACATGATTAGCATGTGTATTATGTATCTGTACAGTTTTATTATTGTTTAAGCTCAAACAGCATCACTGGCTAAAAACATAGATGTGCTGTCATGATAAACAGCTCCCATAATTCGTATTGTCTTATACCAGACTTCAAGTGAGGATATTTTTTGGCTTAGGTCCCTCTGATATATATTACAAGCAGACAACCAGACTGATGGCATACCTGTTTGAGTTCTACTAATAATAGGTTATTATGCTTTACTGTATCAGGATCAACATAGTTAAGAATGCAATATTCATTGTTTTGTATTTCTCTTGCCTCAGCATATTTGTCAATATCCATTCCCATTCATGTATTTATTTTGTTCTCTCAGTTTCTCTTACTATTATACATAGCAGCACAGTGACCTCAGCCTGCAGCAGTCATCCATCAGGAGCTGGTAGAACTTGTAGGGGAGATAATAGATGTGAGATTGGACACCCTCATCTGTGACATGCTCTGATGATTTGTTGATTTATATCCCTGCCCAGTGCTGAATCCACATTCTGAGGCAGGACCCAGTGGCGACGGTTTCCAGGGTAATGAGTAATCTTCAAGTGGGTCCCAAATCTGGCGTTCCCTCCCTTTTGTGCTTATTCCCACCACTGTATGCTGTACAGTCCTTCCCTCATCATTGTCTTCCCTCTGTTTGTCTGATGTTTCCTTCACCATTGTGTTCTCCCATTCTCATTGTGTTACCCACACTCTGTAAGTCATGTGAGTTTTCCCCTGCTGCCTACCTCCCCTTACTCACCTCTTACCTTTCTGATTTTCTTCCCTACTCTCCCTTCAAAAATAAATAAAAAGGTTACTTCTTCCACAAAAACTACTCTCAACCATACCTCTCAACTTCCCAGACATTTAACCAATGCATGATTGTCTCCAATTGTTCATCATAAAAAGTCTAATTTTTTGACAAATTATTGAGGACTTCAGTCTTTAAATAATTATAAATATAGTTGTAATTCACCAGGTTTATTGAGTTCAGAGGATGAGAGTTATCTCCTACCCCACCTCCATCCTGCTCATTCCTTATATGTTCTATCCTCCACTTGCTTCCCTTTTTCATCTCTGTGTAGTACCTCCATTTACAACTTATAATATGGTCAAAAAATAGAAAAACACAACACACACACACACACACACACACACACACACACACACACACACACACACACACACACGCACGCACGTGCATGTGCACACACACACACACACACACACACACACACACACACACACACACACACACACCATCTTTCTGTGGTCTTATGTTGAGCAGCACTTAGCACAGGGAACATCAGTGCCAATACATAGCCACAGAGACATGACACTCCTTGTCCTAAGGCAAAAATGAATAAAACTTCTTTCCATGTGCTAAACATTTTGCCACTGGTTGTGCAAATAGGCAGAGCATTGATGCACATCACCAAACAAAGTTAATGGTTTGAGCGTAATGATTTCCATGGCTCATTGTATTCACAAAGTGATGTGTGCATTGCAATGCAGTGGTGGCTGAGTTCTAATCCCCTGATCGTGGTATGTTGTTTTACAATATTAGCTTTTCAGTCTGTGATTATATTCCATTAACTCACAGTGTGTTGCTTCTGGTGCCTTTTCTGCCTGGCTAATGCCCTTGGACAAGGAATATAAGTGACAAGGGCATGGGTTTAAATCCTTCAGGAGTATTTCTCTTTTCTTGCTATCATGTGTCCCATTTCCCTGAAATTAAACATTCCTATCATCAATGTATTAATTCTGTCAGGAGGTTTAGCACTTTCTAACCAAATATATTTATGGATTCATCTAGTAATGTTGAACTACAATGTTGAGAGATCCGACCCTACACACCACAATCCTACCCATTCCTCATTGGCTCACCTTATGTTCTACCCTCTGCTTGCTTCCCTTTTCATCTCTGTATTATACTCCTGTTTCAAAACTTTAATCTGCTCAGAAAACAGACAAACACAACAAACATATTCACAAAAGTGCTTAAAATCCCAAACCATCTTTCTGTGGTCATATATTGCATGACATTTGGCAGATAGCAACACTGAAAGCCAATACATAATCACAAGACAAATGACACTCCTCCTCCTCCTATGGCAAAAATTGAGGTCCATCCTTGTGACGAGTTATGGATCTTGCCATTAGTCTCACAAATCTGAAATAAAGTAAAGGTAATGTCTTTACTCTAACTGCTTTAATGCTCAGTCTACCCATAAAATAACTTTTACTGTGTCAATGCACTGGATTGGGGGTTTATATCTTTTGGGGGTTGTATGTTGTTTTACATTGTTTTGTTTTCAGTCTGCATATGTGCTACATTTCTCTGATGTGTTTGTTTTATGACTACTTCAAGTTTAAGTGCTTCAGTGTCACCCCTTGCTAATGCAGTCAAATATCCAATATTACTGTGAAAGTCTTTGGTTCAATTCCCTTGAAGCCTATCTTTCTTGCAACATCTTCTGATGGGTGTCTTTTATGACCAGTTTTAGCCTGACTGCTTCCATGGCTCTTCTTGTTAATGCAATGGTATAGAGAATATCACTAGAAAAGTTATATGCTGAAGTCCCTTGAATAATATCTTTCTTTTCTTGCTGTCAGTCTACACATGTACTGCATTATCATATGTATGTGTGTATATTTTATGACTCCTTTTAGTTCAACTGCTTCAGAGGCACCTCTTGCTGATGCAGTAGTATGGAGGATATCACTAGGAAATTCAGGGGTTCAGTTCCTTGAGGCTTATCTTTTTCTTTTGCAATTAGTCTGCACATTTGCTAATTTCCTGGCAGGTGTGTATTATGACCCCTTTTGTCTGACTGCTTAAGGGACTCCGCTTACTACTGCAGTGATATGGGGAATATTACTCAGAAAGTCATGGGCTCAAATCAGTTGAGGCCTTTCTCTTTTGATATCAGTCTGTACATGTGCTACACTTCTTGATATGTGTGTTTTATGACACCTTTTAGGCTGACTGCTTCGGTGACTCCCCTTGCTAGGGAACTGAAGATATGCTGGCATGTAGACTGACAATGGTATCATATTTTCCATTTTAGTGACATCCACATTATAGTACAGGTCCACTGCTCACGCTCTGATGTTGTTAGGACTGATGCAGGTTGGTACCTTACGTTACTATACTATATCCCGCTTCTCCTTTCCTACCTAATTTCACATTTCTGTATTCTACTGTCAGGTACTGTCATACCACCTTTTCCTTTGTGTTTTCCAGCCCTGTTTTAGTGGGCAGATCCATTTGTTCTCTTCTGTCCATCTCTGTGGTTTTTCTTGCTATAGTGAAGCTTCTACTCTCCGCCCTTAGCCATCCCTGACATTTTCTTTAACATTTCTTTGCATATATATTGCTGTATATTGCATCAACATATTGTCAATGTAGTTTACTCATCTGTGCATGTGGACTCATGACGACTGCCACAGGTGCTTGTGTACATTCAGTGTTTGCCTCTGTTGCTTGTATTTTAATATAGCAGTCAGGTACTGTGGCTGCGGGTCTGTACTGCAGACGCAACAAGGGGCAGCTCTTTATGCTCAGTGGCTTGACTGCATGCATACTGTAGGTAATAAACATTGGGGTTCATTCAACATGTAGTGTAAATAAAGTTGCGTTTGACAAAAGCATGGATGAAGAATTTCTGAATCCACAGGTCTACCTCCTCTTCATTTAGAATTGTTATACATGTAAAGGTTTGTTTCCACATTATGTTTTCTTCTTTCCACTGTAGACCTAAAGCCATTTAATGTGTTCCAAATAAAAAATCCAAAGAGGCCTTGAAATGAAGTACAGCAAAAGAAAATAAATAACCATAAAATTCAGGATTCATAAAATCAGCATTCATTTTATCAAAATAAATAGAAATATAACACTACAAGCTTTCAGACATAAAATGTGCCCTTCCTCCAGCAATGTTAAAACAGTGATAAAATGCCAACACACCTTGCATACAGTTCATTTGTTAACAATTAATTGATTCACTTGCAGCTATTTAGTGAAGTGAAATATGCTTATTCAGTCTACAACCATGTAGGGCATTATAAAGAATTTGCCAGTCTACAGAGGTATTGGAGTAATTAGTGCCACAGGATTGCGATGTATAAAATAACTGAGCATTCTTTATGGATAGTCCAGCAGTATTGAATTCTAATGAATAAATATACATTTGTTTGCAACAATGCAAGCTGTCAGACATTTGAGATAACGAAATAGATACAGATAGGCTCAAAAACTCTCCAACAAGCAGATGAATTTTCAACTAATTTCTGGAACCAGATGTCATTCATCTGAAGAGATTTTATTTTCAGATTGCTCAATCAGTACAATGTCAGGATCACTATCTTGGTCACCCATGTATAATAATAAATCATAAACATAAAGTGAGACCTTAATCTCTCTCATAGCAGTGTATTATCAAAACATCTAACAGAGTATCACTTAAACTTTGTTTATGCATAAAATCATGCCCTTGGAGTATTGACATAATGCATAAATGTCCACTCTTGGTAGAGTATGACCAAAAAAAAAATGCGACCCTTGTGTTTCCAACAGATCTACAACTAAGTATATATTGCCAGAATCAGGGACAAAGCCAAAAGTAAACAGGGATACATTCAAAACACATTTTTTGTTACTTAGAAAGTTGGCAGAGTGAAAGACAACTAATGTGCATTTCCTAAAGTAAAAGAAATATGTAGCAGCAAAGATTATCACTGTTTACTATAGCTCACTAGAAGATTAAAGAATAAATAAAATCTTCCATAAAAACCAGTCATCTCTCCTACTTATGCTTGTTTTTTCCTAAAGCAAAGCTGCTAGTTATTAACAACTCCTTTATGCTTATGGAATGACTTCACATTTTGCAAATGTGATATGTGAACTATGATTCTGGCCCTTAAAATTCTTAGTATATGATTGTACAATGCATGCATAAACATAATTGCACTGTGCTGTAAAACCAACCTTTGGTTTTGCCAACAAAGAATCTTATCCTGTTCATATATATTTGCCCAAGTTCTTGTATAGCATTTGAGTAAACAAGGCATTCTGTTTTTATTTCAGCACCACTGCTTTAGGTCGTCAGTCTCACTTTCCAGTTAGTTTATTTATCACTGTAAATACACACACACACACACACACACACACACACACACACACACACACACACACACACACACACACACACACACACTCACTCACTCACTAAATACTATGCTGCCTTTTTACATCCAGTCAGTTTCTTTATTGTTGTTTTGTTTTCCTGTATGTAGTACTGATTGGGTAACTTTGTGCTGTCAGGACTGTTCTCAGGAATTACAAGGCACCTCTGCATATCTCTTGGTACTTCCATTGTGCAGCAGTTGTGATGGTCGTTGGATCCCACTGAAGGGACCATTCTTGAAATGGCAGTCATCATCTCAGCTCTTAGACATAGTACAGTTATCTTGTGCTAGGCTTGCACAGGGATAATTCATTTAGCGATCACAGCCCTTTCTATTTACCTTTTAATAACATAATTAGCAGTGGTGGTGCTGTGGTAGCGTTGTTGCCTCACAGTAACATGTTGTCCTGTTTGATTCTCAGCTAGAGAGTCTTCTGTGTGGAGGCATGCGTGAATGGGCGTACCTTCTTTGAAGGTTGTGCGTCATGGCCGGCAACTTGACACATAAAAATCTACTGCCAATCATTAGCGGATCGGAGTTCCACTGTGGTGACCCCTAACCAGGAAAAGCCGAAAGACACAACAAGAACATTGGCAGTGTGTGTTGTGTTCATTATCCTTTAATGTAGTGTTAAGCACCATGAGAATGGCAAGCTTCATGCAGCTCTTAAAAGGATTTACCTACTTACAGCCCTACGGCATCCTAGTAATTTAACATTTTAATGCGATTCATAACTTTCATGATTTTGCAATCATTTATTATATTTTCAGTGAACATTTTCTTCTTAAATATTCTCTTTACCACACACACACAAACACACACACACACACACACACACACACACACACACACACACACACACACACACACACACACACACACAATAAACACTGTATATTCCTAAGCTAAATTCTGACATTTTAAACAAATGTTTTACTTACCTAGTTAAGTTGTGTCACAGGTCAAACATTCATTCCCAGAAGGACTAAAGTTCATTAAACTGATGTGTGAAAGATAGTACAGTTATGTAAGCTACATTTGCCTATAACAGTAGATATATGAATTCTTCACTGCTGCCTTTATTAATTGCAATGGGGTTTGGTTTTCAGGAATACTGTGTACCAGCCCTAATCTCTGATAACACAAACATTTGTAACTAACATACCTAGCTTTTATGGCAGTAAACAATTTATAATCAGTGTGTAATAAAGGTACTGCTTGACACAAATCCAAGGATGAGGTCCTTCTTAGACTTTAATGTAACAAAAATTACACTTTTCTTCCCGTTCTGGAAAAGACCCCCCCCCCCCCCCCCACACACACACACACACACACACACCATACAGTACTATGCTAACAAACCATCCTCTACAATTTTCTTTTTAAACTGTTGAAAAATTTCCATAGGAAATAACATCCATCCCTGGGGATTTAACTCTCTCTTTGCATCCTTCAAATCCCCAAAAACTTTCTCTACTGTCTCTGGGGTCATTAGAGATTTTCCCTTTTTATTGCTGAAGTTAGGCACTATTAAGTCACCTAAAAATTAGTTGCCAGAATAAATTCAAATGAAAGTTTATTTAAATTTATATTATCTATGCACTTTTACAAGAGGTAAATATAATAAAAGCAGCAGTAAACTATTAAAAACGACAATAAATATAAAAAGTAGCTAAGACACCTAGTTAGAGGGATCAAACCAAAATTTGGTGAACCCGAGCCACAGCTGCTCCAAAGTTTAGTTCAAAAATGTATTTATTTATTTCATTTTTATTAGCATTTACTATCCAGAAATGTCTAATTAGACAAAATAACCCCATTTCAGTGGAGGCCTGGGGAGAAAAGGTCCACAGGAGACTAGAAATATAACATGAATTCGTAATGAATTACATTAAATGCACAGTTATGATGGTTATACATGTACAAAAATTGAACAGAATCAAGATATTGAATATTTACAAATAATAAACACAAAAAATATACAAGAATTATAATGACTGACAGAAATGTCAAGAATTGTTTGGGTGGTTAGAGATTAAAAAGAAAGATTAATTTATTAGTAGGTTGAATTACATGTAGTTACTCTATGGTCTTAAAGCCACTGAGGGCCAGAATAAAACTCAATTAACCAGGCAAGAGGTTCCAAAGATAGGACTTCTGATAAGAGTAGGATCATTAACTGGGAGAATCTGAGTGAATCATGGTGGAATAGCACAGAGAAAAACAAGGCAGTTGCCAATTAAGAAGCTCCTAAAGGTGTGGGGACCCACATCACGAAGGGTGAAAACACAAGGATACAAACCTTATAAATGATATGTGACCTAATTACACGCCAGTGTAGGCTCCATAGCTGAGGCCTGATATGTTGATATCATAAGATTTGAATTAGTTAAAGGGTTTCAGAATTTTGTTCCAACTGTAGATGGTCAAGTTCAAAATGAAGGACACCTAGGTAGGGTGTATTAAACTAGTCAAGTCAAGAAGAGACCTGAGCATATGCAACTAAAGGTAGATATACTGTAGGGATACAGTGCTTAACAAGGAAGACATTCTCCAACTGACACCTGGTCCCCAGTGATCAGACAGTCAGAAAATATCATTCCCAAGTTCTGCACTTTTGACACACATTCCAGTCTGTCATCACTATTGATGATTTCAGGTGACAAAACTAGAACAGAAGCATTTCATCTGGTGATATGAATAGCCATAACAACTCTATTGGATGTGCTGAATATCAGCTGACTATTGCTCATCCAACTATAGACTAGTTCCAAGCCTGATGTTCACTTGTTTAGGACTAACACAGATTCCTGAGGGAAGGTGAGGTAGTGCTGCATGTTACCAGTAACATCTCCAAGAGATTGCATATACACCATGAGCATTAACAGATGTGGAACTTAACCCCGTGGTACCCAATATATTGGTGGGAAGGAAGAGAAAATATTAACTCCAGGCACAAATCTTTAGGCATGACCAGGCAGGTAGGAGGCAAACCACTGGCATAGCATACCAAATATACCATGTTAGTAAAGCAAATGGTCTGCAAGATCTTATGGTCTACAGTGCTGAATGCTGATGAGAGGCCTAAAAAGATCAATATGGAATGATATTGATGTCCATACAGCAAGGAGATCATTAAACACCCTAAAAAGGGCAGTTCATTTCTATATCTAGACTGGAATGATTCATTGATGTAACTGATTCTCAAACAGGAATCTAGCTTTACATACAAGACCTTTGCAAGAACCTTACCAACAAAGAGAAGGTTTGAGATTGGTCTGTAATTATCCAGATTATCAGCATCCAACTTGGTCATCTTGAGAACTGGAGTTGAAATAACTCTAGCCTTCTTTAATAATGATGGAAAAACTCCAAAAGGGATAGTTTAGTAATCTGTTAGAGGATGTGGCCCACTGACTACAGGCATAATGATACAAACTTGGCTGAACAGGAGTTCAGTTTCCATGTGGCTGAATGCATTCTGAAGAGAAGAGTGAAAAACCCATCATAATCGAGAAGATAACACTCGCACCAAGAACAAAATGGTTGACACTCATGTACAGCAGGATCAAGACTGCACCTGATGGAATACAGCTTAGTGGCAAGTTCACATTCTCCTGCTGAAAAATATCCTATTGGAAAGACAGGACAACCTGCAAAGCCTACACACCACCTAAAAGAAAACCTCTGGTCAAGTCACTGCTCCCAAAATTTTCCAAGTGAATAAAAGAGACTTCTTTCATGTAATCCTGGCCTGGGACAGTTACTAGTGCTTGTCCAAAAGAAGCTTATCTTTCAGTAGATGTTTATGGTGCCATATGTACTCTGTGCAACTTGGGACCAGGAAGTCAATAGAGGCTATCAAGTCCTCATTATAGACCTCAACAACAAAGATGGCACTAAACTCCTGAAAAAAAATGATGTATGGTAGAAATCAGTCAGTCAGACCATTAGACCCTGGTCAGGAGTTATAATGTAAAGTACATCCAGCAAGATGCAAATTAAGAGAATGGTCTGACTAAATGACAGAGTCCACCACCAACTCACTAATCATAACTCAGAACTGAAACACAAGTCTAGAGTTATGTCCACCTATATAGGTAGTTGAGTTAACTGCCTCAGAAAATCTTAATCATTGCATAACACATACAAATTATTTTAATTTATTTTACATTTTAATGCTTTTAGTTAGTGACTTCCCATTCACCCAAATGTTGAAGTAACCAAGAATTAATTATTTTAGAAAATACATCACAGAAGAGACAAGGAAGTCAACAAACTCCTGAAAGAACATCGCTTGCACTACCTGGTGAATGGTAGACAAGGAAGTAGTTACAGCTTCCTTTTCTTGCCATGACATATTCAAAGGGGTTGTTCATTTCAGCTGTTTGCAGATTTACCAAGCCTAGGATGCGACAAAACTGAAAATGTAGGTGGTACAATGGATGCAAGAGTAGATCCTCAGTTAGCATCAAGCCAGGTTTCAGTAATAAATTGTAATCTGTGTTACACAGTAGGTCAAATATCACAGTAGACATGTTCCTGGTGGATCAAGCATTAAACATGAGGTATGGCCTGGAAGTGCCCGAGAACAGGTCTCACCTTCCTGTCCTAAATGAGAAGCATACCCATAAGTGCACATCAAGGAACTGTATCAAGACTGTCTAGACATGGTTTCCCACATGGTAGACACTAGTAATTGCCAGAATCAAGTCATACTTGTACCCCATAATGTCCTGACCCTGGAAGTGATGAGTACCTGCCCTGTGCCTCTTACTAATACCTAATGTCCTTCAGGCAGCAGTAGTAACCAGAGGTAGCCAAGGCAAAACAAAAATCATCAGGCCCATTAATTGATTCAAAGTATAAAAGAAACCCAAAATTGGAACCAATATGATCTGAAGGCAAGATAAAACAGAAACCCAAATAGGATGAAGTGAAGGGCCGACACATGCTGATGAAAAGAGATTTGGATACCATGAACTCCAGAAAAACAATCTTCAAAAAGAAAAAGGTAGGTTATGAGAAAATTAACTCATTAAAATACTATAAAATTAATAAGCAATAACATAAGACTCCCGATATTCTAAAAATGAGTTCATATGCAGAAGGTTTAAAATGCATCAACTGATCAATATTAAGTTCCAGGTTAAAAAGGTTCCTCAGTAGTCATGCTGCTTAAAGATGGTTCCAAGTATAAAATGATGAATGATCAAGCTGCTAAGAGCAATAATAACAGCATAGATTCAATCGGCTTTAGGCACCGGAATCAAAACAAATGAAAGTGTTAGGATAGTGAATGGAATGCAAAGCCATCCATGCATTAAGTTATAAAGGGATTTCACAAATACCCATGATCAAAAGCAACTTCTTGAGGGGCTACATTCTACACTGTATAGGTATGTCAATAAAGCATTACTTAGAATTTTATTTATTTATTTATTTATTTTACATTTGTTTACTGGGAAAGTCCGACTGGACTAGAAGTCCATTTTCAGCGGAGGCCCGGGGAGAAAAGCTCCAAGACATACAATACATAAGAAGCATAGCAAAACTTATCAACTTAACATTTTTCAAAGTGTTTCAAGAAAGCATTATAAAGTTACTTAGTGCATCTTAAAAAGTAAACAGATTACAATATATATATATATATATATATATATATATATATATATATATATATATATATATATATATATATATATATATATATATATATATATATATATATATATATATATATATATATATATACAATGTAGAAAAAAATGTTAGACTAGTAGTTAGAGATATTAGTAGGTACAATAAATATTGCAAACAGACCTCTTTGAACTAAATACTTATCATTCAAGTCTTTAAAAGTTAGGACTAATATATGCAAACTTGAGTTAAGAGGTTTAAAAAGAGAGTAAAGTGTGTAGAGGAAGTGAGTAAAAAGGTAGTTTGAAGTGAGTTTGGTTAGTGAAAGGGTAAGGTAGTTTGGAGTGAGTGTGGTTAGTGAAAGGGTAATATAGAGAGATGGTTTTAGTCTGGGGTAATAGATTGGGCAGTCTTGATAGGTGAACTAGGTTTATTTCAAATTAGATATTTTAACCAGGTTCAATACATGGACAGATCCATGTAGCAGATAGGTGGGCTTTTCGTAGTTTTTTTAATTGAACTATGTTGGAGTTGGATTAAATATCAAATGGAAGACTATTCCATATTTTGGTGATGCTACAGGAGTAGAGGGATTCTCCAGTGTGTTTTTTGCATTTTGTTATCTCTAGTAATGCCTTATTGCTAGAGTGAAGGGTCCTCTTATTTGAATAGTGAGCCAGTAAGTTCTTTAGGGCTGGAGTTTTTTCAGGATGGTTTACTATTTGGTGGGCCATTTTTAGCTGATTGAAGTTTAACAATGAGGGGAGTTCCATGCATGACATTTTCTGAGACCGTGTTAGTGATGAGATCTGTAGTTAGCTCCTGTGGCAAATTTTGTTATTTTATTATAACAGGTTTCTAGTTTTATTAAAGCTGACTTTCTACAGTTGGTAAGGATAGGGTAAGCGTAAAGTGAGGTTGAGGTAAGGTGGGTTCTAGCTATAGTAGCTCTGGTGTCTGCTGTAAAATAGTGTTTACATCTGTAAAGGCACCCTAACTTTTTGTGAGCTTTTTTTTATAGACTGGGCAATATGAGTGTCAAATAGCATGTTTTGGTCAATGGTGACCCCTAGCAACTTTGTAGCAGGAACTGGAGCTATGATGGTCTTATTAACAGAGGTGATTTTGAATGCAGGAGGGGTGTTAGGGGCTCTAGTAGGGTGAGATAGGATTAGATATTTTTTGGGGTGCAATATTAGTTGAGCATTGGTTAGCCAAGCTTCTACAGCTGTAAATGATTATTGTGTTATGTTTTTTAGTTACTGGAGGGTAGGAGTGGCACATATAAGGGTTGAGTTATCTGCATACTGTATGAGTGTGGCTTCCTTTGTAGCTGTATGGAGTTTGTTTGTGAAGATTGTGAAGAGAAGTGGGCCAAGGATAGATCCTTGTGGGACTCCCAAGGAAAAGGGCAGAAGAGGGGAGAGATTTTGTTGCCATGATACTGCTTGTTGATGGTCATTCAGATAGTTATGAAACCCGGTTATTACTGACTGGCTGAGGTTTAGATCGGCTAGAACAGTTAAGAGTTTGGTATAGGATACGGTGTCAAATGCCTTTGACAGATCGAGGAAAGTTGAGGAGACTAAATTACCTTCGCTTCGAAGTTGGTTGATGGTATTTTTAAAGCTCATTAGTGCTGTGTTAGTGCTATGATTAGGGCAGAATCCAAGTTGTGTGGGTGTTAGTAAATTGTTAGTTAATAGATATTTTAGCAGTTGCATATGAATGTCTTTTTCCAGGATTTTAGAAGGGGGAGACAGAATGGCTACGGGACGGTAGTTTGAAAGATCTGTTGAGTTACCGCCTTTGTGCAGTGGGATTATGTGGGCAATTTCCATAGTTTAGGTGTATTATTTTCTACAATACACTGGTTTATTAGGATGGTGATGGGGACTGCAATGGCATCGGCTGCTAGTTTCAAGTATTCTGCTGGTAGGTTGTCTGCTGCTAAAGTAGTTATCTTGAGTCTTTTGAGATATATTTTTACAATAGAGGTAGGGACTGGTTGAAACTGAAAGGTATTGAAATTGTGAATGGGAGGGGGCGCAGTGGGTGAAGGAGAGATGCTGTTATTCATAAGGTTTAAAACAGATTCTGTAAAGTATTTATTGAACAGGGTACGGGTATCCTCTGTGGAACTGGTTAAGCTTGGGGTGGAGTGGTGGTTTGCCCTGGTTGAAGAATTTTATTTATGGTGGGCCAAAACTTTTGGGGATTTTTTTTTTTTGTGTTTTGTTTGGATATTGTTATAGTAGTATTTTTGTCTTGCCTGATTTGTGTTTTTGGCTGAGTTTCTAAGCTCTAGGTACTTTTGACGGTTTGCAGTGTTTTTTTCCTTGGACCATTTCTCCCAGGTTTTATCTCTTTCTTTTAGTAGAGATCTGGTGGACTTAGTGAGCCAGGGAGCATAGATGGGTTTTATCTGACGCATTCTGGGGGATACTAATTTATTTAAGATGTTGAGAAAAGTGGTGTTAAAATATTTTACAGCTTTGTCCCGAGGGAGGTAGTTAACTGGGTTCCATTTAGAATTTTTTAGTAAGGTAGTGAATTCTTGGGTATTAAAATTTTTGATATTATGGATTTGATAAAATGTGGGGGTTTTGGGGGGTTATAAGTTGCCTGCGAAGAAAAGTAGGGAGGTGATCACTGAGACTGTCAGGTAGACAGCCTGAGAATAGTGCATTATTGGGATGGCTAGCTAAGATCCAGTCTAGTACTGAATCTTTATTAGTTTTTTTGTCATTTCTAGTGGGGGTTTTGATTAGTTGTGAGTAGCCATGAAGGTTAATATGGCTAGAAGGGGTAGATGCGTTGCAGGCATTCCAATCTATGTTAAAGTCACTGGCTATGACAGTTCCCTGACGGAAGGTGATGGAAGCCCAATGTAATATAAGTTCCATAGTAGGGATATTCTGGCCTAGTGGGATGTAAATTCCTATGATGTTTAGATGCTTGTTTGGGTTAAGATAGAGTTTGGTTAGTATTAGTTCAACATTTTGGAAATTAGGGGTGTCTGTGTTCAGGAGGTGTAGAGAAAGGCCCGCTATCTAACTCTTTCTGTGATTTCCTTATTTTTTATTTTGTTCTTTTTTCAAGCACTGTTAAAATAAACAATCTCCGACGGCCAGAAATAGATGAGTAAGAGGGAAAATACACAGGCTATGGACTCTGCCATAAGTATTTTCAGGGAGAAATTTGGTAAGGGAGGCCCAATTAGAAGAGTGTAGACTTAGCAAGGGGGGAGAACTATTGTAGAGAAGGGTTACAACTGGGGGAAGGGAGTACGGTTTGCTGCAAGTGTTCATAGCTACAAATAATGCCAGTGCAAAGACTAATAGACAAATAATGGTTTAAGGTAGGAAAGGGGGCTTAACTCATTCACTCCAATGGAGCTCAGGAAGTTTGCTCTGTAACTTCCAATGGACACAGCCTAAGCCTTTTAACAGAATCAAATTATGTACCCACATTTCAAATAAAAGTTCATATCTCTGGCACCATAGTAGTTATAAAAGAAGTGTAAATGACAAACTCTTCAGCACAAACTATTTTTTATAGTAGTAGTATTCCTTGGGTTCTTGGTCTTAAAACAAATTTTATAAGTCACAGTAAACAAAGTAACTATTACATTTGTAATATTTTATAAACTTAATATTTCAGACATCACTCAAATCACATACTGTCAGCATTTTATTTATCTAGCTAAGGGCTTTCATATGAGGCTTAGGACTTCTGTCTCTGTTACTTGGTTGTTGAGGTGTTTAGAAAAATGTGAATACTTTATATAAATTAATATCATAAAAACAGTTAATATCCATTTACCTGCACTAGACAACGTACAAATATTAATGTAGATGAATTTGCCATTCCGTAAGCTTTAAGATGAAATATTTTAAAACATTGTGCATAGCATGGTTTGAGAATTATTGATGCAAATATGACCTAGCAATATTTGACACCTAGAGGCATCAGTAGGAACAGCAGCAGATGCACCTGGATAAGTCACTTGGATTTAATGAGTTAAAACTAACACAACTAAGGGTAACAGAGGTTCCTGGACTTACTACACAGATTACAGAGGCATAATTTGTTTTACAGGTACATACATTAGCTAGATACAGCTTTTTGGAGGGGAGGTATCCTGCACTGCATGTAAAAAATTTGGGCTTGTGTGCAGCACAGCTGTACCTCAGCTAGCCTGTTTAAGCAGCACTAGGGGTGTGGGTTACTTTTAGGGAAAGAAAGTTAGAAGGAGTTAGCTAAGCTGCATGGGGTTGGTGACCGAGTCAAACTGGTCAGCTAACATTCATATTGACAATGCACATTAGCTCCACACAGTTGCTATGCACTTTAAATAATCAGCATTCCCAACACTAGGCATTTTAAGTAATCAGCATACACAGCACTATGCACTTTACATAAACAGCAAACACATCTTTCCGTATTGTAAAAAGTGAGCCATCAACATTAACTATTGTTGCGGAATGCAACAGGGCTACCTAGGGTTATATATACATGATGCACTAACTGCCCTAGCAATTCCACTGTGTATCCTATCATATATAGACAGGCTTAGATAGCAGTGTTTGAAAGATTTAGGAGCAGATAGTTACAGCAAAGGTCCACTCATAACATCAATATATATTGATACATGGCGACATCCATCTAAAGATATCAACAGAGAACTTTACAATAGCACTTACTAGCCTAAATGGTGTAAAACGGCATCAACAGTATACTATACTCTTCTATATCACTATATTTGCCGATGTACTCTTAATTCAGTCAGTCTCAGATTGTACAACACATTCACAAAAGAGCACTTACAAGCACGCTGCAAGGAGATGCTCCGGTCAGGTAAGTGTAGGATTTAAAAATGATACCCAGATAACCTCAAACTCTAAATAGAGTGTAGGTGAGGTAGAATAAGGAGTGGGCTAGAGTTAGGGAAGGGGCATGTGATACCATTTTCAATGGGACAACTGGCGCCCGCTATCTAACGTTTTGTAGGATTTCCTTATTTTTTATTTTGTTTTTTTTTTCAAGCACTTTTAAAATAAACAATCTCAAATGGCCAGAAATGGATGAGTAAGAGGGGAAAATACACAGGCTATGGACTATGCCGTAAGTAAACATTTTCAAGGAAAAATTTGATAAGGGAGGCCCAATTAGAAGAGTGTAGATTTAACAAGGGGGGAAAACTATTGTAGAGAAGGGTTACAACTGGGGGAAGAGAGTATGGTTTGCTACTAGCGTTTGTAACTACAAATAATGCCAGTGCAAAGATTAATAGACAAATAATGGTTTAAGGCAGGGAAGGGGGCTTAAAACTAACACTACTAAGGGTAACAGAGGTCCCTGGCAATGTGCTCACTACACAGATTACAGAGGTGTAATTTGTTTTGCAGGTACATACATTAGAAACAGATTCTTGGATGGGAGGTATCCCACACTGTGTGTAAAAAATCTGGGCTTATGTGCAGCACAGCTGTACCTCAGCTAGCCTGTTTAACCAGCGCTAGGGGTGTGGGTTAATTAGCTAGATACAGCTTCTTGGAGGGGAGGTATCCTGCGCTCTGTGTAAAAAATCTGGCTTGTGTGCAGCACGGCTGTACCTCAGCTAGCCTGTTTAACCAGTGCTAGGGGTGTGGGTTAATTAGCTAGATACAGCTTCTTGGAGGGGAGGTATCCCGCAATGTGTGTAAAACATCAGGGCTTGTGTGCAGCATGGCTGTACCTCAGCTAGCCTGTTTAACCAGTGCTAGGGGTGTGGGTTAATTAGCTAGATACAGCTTCTTGGAGGGGAGGTATCCTGCAATGTGTGTAAAAAATCCGGGCTTGTGTGCAACATGGCTGTACCTCAGCTAGCCTTTTTAACCAGCGCTAGGGGTGTGGGTTAGTGCATGCTGCAAGGAGACGCTCTGGTCAGGTAAGGAATTGATGAATAAACCTGGCAAACCAACAAAAGCAGCAATAGTAACAACAACAGTAACAACAGCAACAACAACAACAGCAACAACAACAACAGCAACAACAACAACAACAGCAACAACAACAACAACAACAACAACAACAACAACAACATACTTTTAGTGTTTCCACTGAGGTCATTATTCCACTATATTCAGCATTCATCAGACCTGTCACTGAGTACAATGCCTCCCTTGGTATGTACCTAACCAGACACATCTTAGAACTGGAACATTCACAGAGGTTCCTCACTAATACTGGCCATAAGTAGCATGTCTTATGCAGAGTGCCTCAAAGCCCTAACACTGTATTCTTTCTCCTACAGACTGTTGAGGGGAGATCTATGCTTGGCATAGAAGGTATTGTCAGACCCCCACTCTGATGGACCTTCTGCATGTATACAAAACAAACAGCGCCAGAATTACCCTTTCTAAAGACATAAACCTCTCCTGTGATATAAACAGGACTGGCTGGAGAGATAGGTATGTATCCCAGAGACTGCTCCTTCTCTGGGACAGGGTCCCCTTCCATGTAAAACAGAATTCCTCCCTTACACAATTCAAGTGTAACTTGACAATTGGATGGGGAACATGAAATTCATCCCTGGTTTGGCACCTATGCCTCTAATGGACACAGGCAGCTTGTAAATTGTTCATGTCCCAGGCATTTGCTTGTAAATGTTTCTTCTCCCAAGCCCCTGCTTACACTTATCAGAGGTACCAGAACTTGTTCACAGATTTTGAATGCATGGCTAGGCTTAAAAAGACCCTAGAGGTCATTAGCCTAGTACACACCTGTGAACCCATGAATTTCCATTTGATGATCAAGTGCTTTTTGCTTAACAGCGACTGCTCTGTTAGTAACTTATTCTCTTTATATGGCACATGAGCAACCTATTGCTTCTTATTATTTATCATATGGTCATATCATTTCACTGGCAAAGCAATGCTGCACCTTACTACAAACCAGATGGCAGTTAGTAGCATGTCAGAGATAATGAAGATCCCCTACAGGAAACCCAAATTTGCAGCAATAAGATTTTTAGGATATCTACCTCTTCATCTTCATCTTCTGTTCAGCAGTACCTATGCCTCCTTGTGCATGGAGTTCAAATACTTTAACAATTCATATGGCTTTCCAAATGTCTGTGACCTCTACTGAACAGAGCATTTTCAAATAACAGTTCTGTGAAAAAAGGAGCTTAAAGTATTACATGATGAACTGTATTTGATCATTTGAAATATTACTTTTATCTACCTATCCATCTATCTGTTCATCTATCTATCTCAATCTATCTTAACCAGGAAAACAGGCCGACTGGTTCACGGTCTCTTAAGAAACACGCTGAGCAATAGAGGCAAGAGTGAATGCATAGACAACACAACCTAGTTAAGTAGCATGTTTTGGAGTAGGTGAATATTATTAAAAGAAAAGAAAACTTGCACTGTATGAAAAGAACATTTACACTCAACTTATACAGTAACCAGACGTTTGTATTGAACCTAGAGCCCTGTAGCTATGTGTCAAACATAGTACCACACACTGCAGATAGCATTGTCAGCTGTCAAGCTTTTTGTTTTTTTATTTTATATATTTATTTATATTGTTTGTTTGTTTTACAAAGACAGCAGTCTGTATTTGGCAGATTTGTCAAAACAGAAAAGAGTACAGCAGAAACTGTAATGTTACTTGGCCTATTGCAATATACATGATTACATTTTTTTTTTTTTTTTTTTAATAAGGGACCCAGTACAGAGAAAGAAAAAGAGAGACAGAGACTGCTACTGTCATAGCTGATGCAGAAAGTGGCTTGACATTTGATGTTTGTTCCCTTATATCTGTCTCCCAATAACATGACCTTTTAGCTGTAGATACTGGTATCAATATTGTTGCAGAGTAGCTAGAGAGGGAATGTTTATGTCTGTGGGATGAATTACTTATATTCACCTGGGTGGAATACCTTGTCCTGTCCACAGCTGTCCGTTGTTACTTATCCTCACAGAAGACACAACAGTCAACCTCCTGATCACTATAGCACACAAAGTTACTCAGCCTGAGCTACATAACTAAGCTGATACGACAGCTTCAATGAAACATTAGGATGCTAAAAGAAAGGAAAGTAAGTGATGCTGTTTGGGAACTGGAAAATAGTACATTTTACCTGCAATTTAATAGCAGAGTGCCGCGGTGGTGTGGCGGTAGTGTTACCTTACAGCAAGAGGTTCTCCCGTTCGATTCTCGGCTTGGTTTGGGAGTGCCTTCTGTGTGGAGTCTGCATGTCCTCCCCGCGGTTGGGTAGCGTTCGAAAGACATGCATGCGTAAATGGGCATGCCTTCATTGAAGGTTGGGCACCGAGCTGGCACCTCGGCGTTTCATGAAAAAATCTACTGCCAATCATTAGCGGACCGGAGTTCCACTGTGGCGACCCCTTACTGGGAAAAAGCCGAAAGACAAACAACAACCTGCAATTTAATAGCAGTGTTATCTCGACTGCATTTGTAGGGCTTAGATTAAACTTTTTTTCAGATTACAGTTCTGTTGCAAAAGAGTCTGCAAAAACACTGATAAATTATCATGTATAGTCTGCAATCCTTGAGAAAGGAATCTTTTTTTGTAAATGCAGATACACACCAATGGATTTGTAGCCAGTACAACAGTATGATGTTCTGTGTTTTAAGGTCATATCTTAATAAGTTACATCTCTTTATGACTTGCAGTTTATAGACTGTATCATTGGTGACTAAATTAACCCAAATATCCCTAAATATGTTATTACTAACTGCAGGCTATGTAATGTGGGACCAGATTTGGGGGGGGATGTAGACTAGTGGTAAGGCAGAGGCCTTTTAAGCAGAATGCACTGAGTGCTCTAGTACTCTGAGCAGCACTGTAGGATCTTGGTCCTTCATGGGAGGGTCTAACAATGTTTTATACTTCCAGCAAAACTATTTGATTTGTTTTTTCTATTAAATGATACAGCAAATTTCTGCAGTAGCAGCTGTGCTATATTAGGATAATGAGGTAATTTTAACTCTGTTTAAAAGTTTAAAGGCACAGCTTAACTGTTAGTTTATGTTTTGCAGTCATAAATGCAGAACTGCATTAATGCTATTTTAGTTAATTCATTATCTAGTTAAGATGTAGGCTGCTGACTTTCTCCTAGAGTTGCATTCTCAATGGTTAGTGAACTAGTAATGTGACTTTGCTGGTTGTTTACTGTGGCTATTTTGTGGTTTCTCATCTTCTTTGGCAGCTGCTAAGGTTACATATAAGGTTACTACTTAACAAGGATTGCTGAAGTTTTGAACTGTGTTCTTACAACAGTGCCAACTGTGAAAAAGGCATTTTCCGCATTTCGCTTCAAACATCAAGAAGAATTCAAAATAAAAATCTGCTTTATAATCATTAAATGACTTAAGGTAGTTTAATTAGACTAACTGAGGTATAACTGCACTATGTAGGTAAGAGTTAATGAACTCTGTATATAATAAAGCGCCAATGGCCTTACATTCTTGAAATATTAAAGTGTTCAAGAACAAATTTATTTTCTGTTTGTGCATATCTTTTTCATAAATAAACTGAAAATACCAGAGATAGAGTAGCTACTGAACTGAGCACTATAAAGAGGAAGTAATCTGAAATAATGTATGGTCTCCTCAATCTTTCACATACAGAGTCTTTTTTCACTGTAGTGAACTGATTGTAGAAAGCATATTACTGTCATTTATCTTTTTAGCAAAACACTTGAGTTGCTCCCAAACCTGTCCCATATACTTCCTATTTTACTTTATAGAGCCCTTAAGTAATTCATCCCTAAAAATCAATAAATTTGAAAGCAGAATGTAAAGATGAAGTGAAGTTTCCTGAAGACTGTAAGTGGACTGATGTGATTTACTTTTACAAGAGTGACAGTAAGACTAAGGCTGAAATGAAACAGCCAAACACACCTGCAAAACAACCCATAACCTCTCAAACTTCAACACGGATATCTTCAGATCAGCCTTACAATCTATCTACAGTTCTAACCTAAAAACACTTTCCCTGAATGACGCAGTCATTACATTTAATGTAATATTCTTTCATAAACTATATCACCTTATCATCCATGCCCCTTAGCACTCAAACACAGTGTGTGTGAGGTATTAAGTAACATTTTCTACAATTGTTAAGTGTCTGGTTGGGGTTGTTTGTTCTGATTTTTGTTTCCCACCCTCCGTCCCTCTTGGTATTTTGTTTTTATACTTGGTGGCTTTGCAGTTGCCCGCCCCTACTGTAAATTTGATCTGGGACACTCCTCCCAGTCTAGTATCATTACCTCAATCTACCTATTCCAGGGAGAACATTTGAGAAGGCCAAGCCAGTTAGCTTCTGCTCCTCCTTTCTCCTTTCCACTTTACAAAAAAAAAAAAAAAAAAAAACAATTTCTAAGCTTGTTTCCTGCCTTTCCTATAATCTGTCTAGTCCAGATACAGATTTGCTGTATCCAGGACTGTTTGTAAGCTTCTGAGCCCCAAAGCCTTTCTATGTTGGAGGGAAGCCTTCTAGCTTAATTTTGTTTCTTAGAACTAGCCAGTTTTCTAGTTTCAACACTCAAATCTATTTCTTTGAGCTCAGCACTTGTTCAGAACTCATTGTAAGCACTAAATAAGCTACAAATAATAGCACTCAACTTTCCTCACTTGTCTAGAGAAAAACAGTTTTTAGTACTTAATAAATAAGCACCTATCCAGACATGTCTAAGGGTCAGTTCCTGGTGTTTTCTCCTGCCTACCTGATGAATCTGGGCATCTTGGGACAATGCAGCAATTGCCTCATGTACACAGACAACCCTCTCCTCCTACCACCCAACACTACAACCTGTGAGAGATGCACTTATATAAACAAGCTGGAAGCAAAGCTCTCTTCACCCAAGACTGGACTAGACACTTGCACCACACCACACTCATCATATAGTCCCTCAAAACCTACACCACCAAAACACACACATAGAAACACAAAACACACACCTACATTCATGGAGGCTCTCAAAAAAAATCTACCCAAGCAACAGGGACCTCTAAAGCAGAAACGCAAGCAACCTCCACCCCCAACACAACCCAAATGACACATAGCCCATAAACTCAGTGTGCCACTCAACCACAGCCCATAAGGCATAACAACGTACCTAACACTCTACTCATAGGTGGCTCTATAGTCAGGCACACTGATGTTTCACTCACCAGGCTAAACAAGGAGAAAGTCACTGTCAGCTGCCTGTCAGGTGCCAGGATCACCACATAACACATGCACTCAGGTCACTCCACAGCAAGTACAAATATGACTCTGTCATTGTCCATGTTAGTGTGAATGACCTGAGATGTACCTCCCTGGACTACATGAAAAGAGACATGGAGGAGCTTTCTGATGTTGTAGCCCAGGCAGGTATGACCCTAGTCCAGAGTAGCATCCTGCCATCACCCAGAATGATACCACAGTACAAGGACAAAATGATTGACTTCAACAATTGTCTAAGCTTCTGGTGTCATTCTAAGGGGATCCAGTATCTGCCTGGGATGACATGATCGACAAACCATGATGCTTTGCCAGAGATGGCCTGCACCTGCCACCCTTGGGATTCCAGATACTGGCTAAGGCTCTTGCCACCCCTATAGTGGCTTTTTTAGGCAAGATTCAAATGATAAATTCACCACCGTAACAGGTACAAGCAAGCAAAATCTGAGGGTAATGCTACTCAATACTAGAGGTCTAAACCTCAAAATGCATTCACTCAAGGCATTCCTTAAAATGGAGAACATCGACATCTGTGCAGTGACAGAGACCTGGTTCAAGGCTCCAGAGAGCACCCCTGCATTACCAGGCTATAATTCATACCACACCTTTCAGCCACCAAACTTGGATTGAAGCACTAAAGGTGGAGGCGTGTCCATATTCATTAAGGATGTCCACACCTCCAGGCTAGTTACTCAACATAATGCATCTGAGATTATCCAAGTGTGACTAACTCTGAGCAAGACCGCAATGCAAATTGTAGCTTGATACAGATCCCCCACCATGCCCCAGGATTTCCACTCCTCATTTCTTGATACACTGGAAAATATTAGGGTACAACCTAACACCCTAATAATGGGCAATTTCAACTACCCCGCCATTAACTGGGAAAACTACTCATGTACCAACTCTTGTGCTCAACGTTTTCTGGAATTCATAAATTCCAAAACCTTGGATCAACTTATCCACACCCCCACCAGGGGCAGCAATATC
The DNA here is from genome assembly GCF_019279795.1 of Protopterus annectens. Classification (NCBI taxonomy): domain Eukaryota; kingdom Metazoa; phylum Chordata; order Ceratodontiformes; family Protopteridae; genus Protopterus; species Protopterus annectens. The sequence goes on along the minus strand of NC_056732.1, from coordinate 626,952,791 downwards.
CTAGACCTGGTCATTACCAACATGGACAACCGGTGTTCCACACCAGAGGTCAATTCCTCATTGGTCAGATCCGACCACAAGCAAATGACCCTAGACATCCACATCCCAGCCCCACCCTCCATTAGGGAAACTACTGTAAAAAATTTCTTCAAAGCCAACTTCACCCTTCTTAAGACAGAAGTGGCAAACTTCATGACACCCATGCTGATGGACAATAGAGATACGACTGCTGAATCCTATACAATTGCACTTTATAAGCACTTATACGAGTGCATGGATCGTGCAATCCCTAACAGAACCAAGATGCTATCTTCCAAAAAAAGGAAGCCAATCTGGTGGTCCCCTGCTATAAACAAACTCTACAACAGAAGAAAGAAACTGTTGCAAAAAAGAGTAAAATCCCATGATTGGAGGAACTCCGTGGTCAGCCTCAGTAAGAAGCTGAGATCCCTCATAAAATCCTCCAAAGCTAGTTACAAAAACAAAATTGCCACTGATTCTAAAGACAATCACAAAGCATTCTATAGCTATGTCAGGAATCTCAATGGCAACACTCAGATCTGCTCTGAGTTACAACACAATGGCACTAAATATACAGAACCAACTGATATTGCCAGCATCCTGGCAGATAGGTTCAGTGCTAACTTTACCCCTCTCTCATCCTCTAAAGGGCCCATCTCTATACCGGAAGAATACAAAGTGCCTGTAATCACAGCTGCACAGGTAAAAAACACACTCCATAGTCAAGAACACAGCATCCATGAGACCTGACAACATCCCAGGCTGCGTTCTACATGAACTACAGAACGAACTGGCACCCCACCTAAGTACCATGTTCAATCATAGCCTCACCTCAGGCTTTGTGCCCACTGAATGGCACACAGCAACAGTTATCCCACTCCACAAAGGGGGAGCCACCACGGACCCTGGGAACTACCGCCCTATTAGCCTGATGAGCCTGGTCTGCAAGGCTATGGAGCGTATCATCATGGAACTTATAAACAATGACATTGGTAATCTCCAAACTCTGGACCCCACCCAGTTTGGGTTTGGAAAAGGTAGATCATGTCTCTTAAACCTAACAGACTTCTTTGAAGCGGTCACCAAAGCTGTAGATGAGGGTAAGGTGGTACACACAGCCTATATAAATCTCGCCAAGGCTTTCAACACCATCCCCCACTCTGGAATTATAGACAAACTCACCAAAACTAGGTATAAATCCCTATGTCACAAGATAGGTTGCCAACTGGCTCACTGACCGAACCCACACTGTGAAAGTAGCAGACTCTAAATCCGACTTCAGACCAGTGAAAAGTGGAGTACCACAGGGTTCAGTCCTTGGTCTACTCCTGTTTGATATCTACTTCTCTGAAGTACAGGCTAACACAGAAGGTCTTTGGCTAACAAAGTTTGCAGATGACTGCAAACTAGGAGCCATAATCAAATCTCCTAACAATGTGGACATTCTACAAAAGGGTCTCACTGAGACAGATGCCTGGTGTCAAAGCCATGGCCTCAAGCTCAATGCCAAAAAGTGCATTGTCATCCCTTTTGGTAAAAACTCTGTACCCATGAACTACTACATAGGCAGTAGTCTACTTAACACCGAATGTGTGATAAGAGACCTTGGGACACAGGTTATTATCCTTTGATAATCACATCGCCACAGTAGTCAGAAAATCCTTCTATGTGGCACACCTCATCACAAAAGGTATCTCATCCAGGAAAAAAGAGGTCATTGTTCCCCTCTACTCATCACTCATTAGACACATTATAGAGTACAACGCCCCTTTTGGTATGTACCTCACAAGACATCTACAACAACTGGAAAGGCCACAGAAATACCTCACAAAGAGGATTACCGGCCTCAAACAGATGCCCTATGCAGACCGTCTCAAAAAACTCCAGCTTTACTCTGTCGCATATCGCCTACTCAGAGGCAATCTCTGCCTAACATACAAAGCTATATCAAACCCAGAGCTGTTGGGCATGCACATACTCCACGTAAAGAAATCCCAATCCCTCTGAGCTACACGCTCTAGGGACCTAAACCTTGTCACCACAATAAACAGAACATGCTGGAGGGACAGATTCCTATCTCAGAGACTTCCCATACTTTGGAACAAACTACCTATCTATATCAAACAAAGCTCCTCATTAGCACTCTTCAAGAAAAATCTTGATGATTGGATGGGAGATAGGAAATTCACCCCGGGGATCAATTCTGTGGCTCTGCTTGACAGGGGCACAGGAATATAATTTTCTTGGGTGGCAAAAGCCAGGGTACTGTTTGGCTAGGCTTATATAGGCCCTAGGGCCAATAGCCTAGTACCTACCTATGAACCTATGAAGAACTCTTATGCATTACAGAGGCCAGGAAAAATAGCAAAAAACATAACAACACAATTCCAGACAGAGTTAGACAACTCTGTAACTGTACATATAAATGTGAGTGTAGATGGAAAACAATACTATAAAGATCTACAGAAGTGCCATGGACACAATCCCAAGAAATTCTAGCACTCTGTCAAAGAATTAATACAGCCAAGAACAAAAGCCAGTCCTAGTCCTATACCCAACATTTCTCCAATTGAAACTGCCATTCAGTTTAATTCTTTCTTCGCAGATAGCATATTTGCCTTTATCTAGGATCCCCTTTGTATTAAGTGTAGTTTACCATAATCCCCCACTTTGACTATTTCATCTTTTAACTTAAAAATGGTTTCTACTTCATAAAAAAAAAAATTGCTTCAAAATTCGAATCATGCTCACCAATTGCTGATAGCCTCTCTGCAGAAGATAGCAGCCAGTACTATAGCATACCCAATCTTCATATTAGTAAATAGGTTCAATCAAAAATCTTATGTTCGCTCCCTCTGGAAAAAGTAAAAAAGTCACATATTACCCCACTCCATAAAGGTGAGAACTCATCAAAGGTATTCAGTTTTGACCTATTTCCATCCTACCTCCCATATCAAAAACTCTGGAAAAATGTGTTCATAAGCAACTCCTACAGTACCACCTTCAGCAACAACTTTTGACATCTATGCAATGTGGCTTCTGTCCAGCACAAGGAACTACCACCACCATCATGTCTGTCACAGACATCATCAGCAACGCCAGAAACAATTACAAATTTATATCCTTCTTATTCCTGGAACTGTCTAAAGCCTTTAATATTGTATCACCGAGCAAACTCCTATACCAGATGCCATCCCTTGGCCTTTCACAATCCACTCTCCAGTGGTTTAAAATCTATTTGTCCATCAGACAGTAATCTGTTAAAAGGCTCTGCATTTTTTTTTCTTTTCCTATCTGCTTCAACAGGCGTATCTCATTGTAATATGTGTGGTCCTCTCCTGTTCAACACATTTACCAACAACCTTCAGACTTCTTTCCAACAATCTGTCACATTTAATATGCAGATGTCCAAACCCTTATATGCTCCTCTGATAACCCAAAGCATCTTGCAACAAATTACTCAAGAATCATTTAAATCAATTGAAAATTATCTCCAGAATGCCCAATTATTGCTCAACCCTAGAATAATTAGAGCTACTCTTATTTTTCCTGATTCACACACTCAAGACAAATACAGGTTCAAAATCACTTCCATAAATAAACAGAAATTGAAGTTGTTTCCCCACACTAAATTGATCAGAATGAGTATAGATGATAACCTGAAATTCCACCTGGATATTATAAATATGTATCACATAGAATACCACTTCTCTGGAATAATCTTCCTGTCCACATAAAGCAAAATACATCTTTTACTCTATTCAAGCATAATCTGGATAAATGGATAGGAAACTGAAAGTTAATGCCTGATTTTCTACCTTTGTCCATTATGGATAGGAGTAATAGGTCTATGTCTGCCTGGCTCTGAGCTATCTGTACTCAGAATACAAGGGCTCTGGGTTAGTTCATACTTAAAATACAAGGGCTATAAAATTCTTGAGAATGCATAGCTAGGCTTTTATGGATCCTCATTGGTCAATAGCTTAAGAATTACCTATGAACCTACAAACCTGTAAAAGCTATAGAAAAAACATCAGTAACTAGGAATGCTTTACAGACATTTCCCCACAGCTTCTACTAAAACAACTTTAGCACAGGCTTATCTTCTACCATCACTTCAGTATGAAGCACCTCTCTTTGCAAACCTTCAAATCTCTCCAAGAGCTAAACTAGGACAATGTTATAACAAAATGACATACTTTGCAGGTAACATACCTAACTGAACCCACAACTGTGCTCACTTAAAGCACTAACCAGATTAGCACTAACCTATCATCCAACATATAATCAATTATTCATAACTCACAAAATAATAAATAAACATTTTGTCTGTCTAGCTCCTATGATCAAATGATAGATAAGTCTTTTCATCGATAAGCCTAATAAACCAGTGGGACACTGCTTATACTCTGACTCGGTTGTAAAAACCTGGAGCTTACTCTCAATAATAACAGGGTCTGCATTAACCTTCACACATTTAAGTCTTTGTTAAAATCATCCTGTTAAATAAAATTAAGAATTCAATACACAGGAGGTTCAGATTCAAAAGTTTACTAGTGTACACCAGGAGGCAAAAAACCATACAAGTACAGAAAGAACCGTTTGTGATAATTTGGAAGTCCTAAAACTAATGAAGACGCTAATAACTGCTTCAACCTGCAGAAAGCCGTTTCTGCTTCAGTTGTCCATTGTAAAATGTCTTGTGCTGCCATTGGTGTCTTATATATCAAGTCAGTCAGTGGAGCAGATTCCAAAGCATAATTTGGTATCCAGCTCTGACAAAAATTAGTTGTACCTAAGAAAGACATAATTTCTTTCTTGGTTGTTGGTTTGGGTGCTTGCAAAATCGCTGTTTTTCTTTCCTCATCTAGTATTCTACCTTCATTGGATATTACATATCCTAGGTATCTAACTTGTTTTCTCCAAAGTTGTAACTTACTTTTGTTTACTTTGTGTCCTTGTGTTGCTAAAAATTTCAATAATGCTACAGTATCCTCCCTGCACTGTTGCTGGGTGGGTGCTGCTAACAAGATGTCATCTACGTAAAGTAGAATTTGACTACCTCCCAGTGGGGTAAATCCTGCCAGCTTGCTAGCCATTTCTTGTGCAAATATTGTTGGGCTCTCACAATATCCCTGTGGTCGTCGAGTATAAGTATACCTTCTACCCTGAAATGTAAATGCAAACCAATATTGACTATCAGGATGTATAGGTATTGAAAAGAAAGCATTGCTAATATCTACCACAGAGAAATACTTCTGTTGTGGTTCTAAATCGTTTAACAAGGTATGTGGGTCAGGCACCGTAGGTGCTCTAGGTATTATTGCATTGTTTACAGCTTGTAAATCTTGTACCATCCGCCATTCCCCATTTGCTTTTTTAACAGGAAATAGGGGTGTATTACATGGTGAATCAGGAGATTCTACCAGTACTCCTTCTTTGAGTAATGCTGCTATTATAGGCTTAATTCCTATTTCTGCATCCTTTCTCAAAGGGTATTGTCTTTTCTGTGGTCTAAAAGCTGACTTTGGGGTAATTGTAACTAGTCCTGCTGTTCGAATAAGTCCTACATCTGACTTGCCTGTTGACCAAAGAGTAGTTGGAATTTCACACAAGGCCTTTTCTTCTTCTTCTTCTAATAAAAATGCTAATCAGCTGTCCTCGCTAGATTGCAAGTGTACAGCTGGATGTGTCTGTGTCAACCAATTCAGTTTTTGTTTTTGTATCCCTTGTTCTGACAGTTCTAAATCAGTCTGTTTCTCCCATCTTGTTACTCTTTCTCCTAAATCTGCCCATTTAACACCTTTGTTCTTTGTCAAGCTGACATGTGGCAACCGATTTGATCTATACAATGCAAGGAATTCTTGAGGTAATGAACAGTTAACTACACTGTTCCCCTCAGCATCCCAGTACAAAGTACGCAAAACCAACCTAGTTGCACGATTTCTAAACAATTCTTGCTCATATTCTCTATCAGGTCCTGGTGTAGTACAGTAGTATAGAGTACAGTGTAACAAATGCTGTTGATCAGTGTCAAGGGAGGGGGCTTTACTGATGGCTATGTTCATCAGTTCCTCGGTTACTGCCCCTGGACCAGTCGTGACTAGGTCCTGGTTGTACCAGTAAAAAGTTTCACCCTCCGGTCGCACTACAAAGGTATCCATTTGTCTCTGTGCCTCCATACCTTGTACAGTCGGAACTACTGCTATGCCAGATATCTGCATAAGGTCCCTGCCCAATAGGTTTACTGGACACTTTGCAGAAACAACTATTTTACTTCCCTGGGTCATACCTAAAACAGGGTCAGTTATTGCTATATCATGGGAAAGTGGTTCCCTGTATAGCTGTCCACTTGTGGCTTTTACTAGTATATAATCAGGTGATTCAGATTGTTCTGGTAACTTGGTGGGGTGTATCAAAGTCCGTGACACTCCTGAGTCACACAGGAATTTGACTTCCCTTCCCTCCACCAGAAGTGTAACTTCCGGTTTCGTATCTGCCAAGGAGAGCTCTAAGCTCAATAATGCTAAGTCCAAAATTTTACTTTCTTCATCCTCCATATCTACTTGCACTTCCTTTACTCCTTCTATCACATTTACATTTGTTTTCTGTTTATTAACTTTTCCTGATGATTTCTGACTTTCACTTGATGTATCCTCACTATCATATAGTCAGTCCTCATCTCCCTTATCTTCTGTGATTACCTTTTTGTTTTGCCTACAATCCCTTGCTAGATGTCCTTTTTTCCCCGCACTTGAAGCATTCACCTTTCTTTTTCCTCTCTTCAAAATCTTCTGATCGTTTGTCAGACTGTTTGTTTCCCTGGGTATTTTTCTTGCCCTTTTTACCTGACTGTAATACAAATACTTCAGCTCCGTCTTCAGCAGTGAAGACTTGCGCCTTTTTCTTTTTACTATTAAAATGTCTCTCAGCATGTCTAGCGTATTCGAGTAAGGCTTGTAGCCTCCCTGTTCGATGATCTATCATATGCTTCGTAATGAAGCTACTAATAGGTGCAATGCAACCTTTCAAAATGCATTTTTAATTGTTGTTCATACGGGGAATCATTTGTTTGGTTCTCAGGAACCGACATACCGCTATGATTATTAAAACATTCTAATAATCTAGCATAATATCCATCTATTGTCTCATTTTCCTGTTGTATGCATTGATTAATGCAAGTCCAGTCTGCTCTGGGTTTCCATTTCTCAGAGTTTTGGTATGTCAGACCTTTCACTCTGTTGTCTAACTCTGCGTCACTATGTGGGAGTGGTCTAAGCTCTGCATTACGAGGATTCCAGGTGCCACAAATCATGTGCCAATCCGGACCTATAATTTGTCTTACTACTTTTTCTACTTCTTCCCCATTCAAGTGGTAACTTAACCTCATGCCTTGTAAATCTTCTAAAAATTTCGTAAAATTAACTTTCGGATGGGGGATTCCCTCAGTAGCCTTCCGGATGTCCTCCAGTGTCCATGGTCTATATACTAAGAGTGTTGGGTCCTGCCCTTCCTGTCCTGCCTGAGGATTTGGAACTTCTATAAGTGGGCATATTTCTTCCTCACTCTCATCCTGTAAATTTCTCTCCGTTTGGTATGATTCTGTGTCCCTATGTGTTTTACGTGTTCGGGACCTAGTCTCAATAGGATCTCTAACAAATAGTTGTGGTTTTCCTGAAACTTCAGGATAACGCGGAGGCGGACCAGCCTGTCCACTCGCTTCATATCCTGAAAAGGGTAAGGGAGGGGGTAAGGGAGGAGGAGGGGGAGCTGTTGCTATTACTAAGTTGTTATCCTCTTTGTCTAAAAATAATGTTTTTGAATTTTTAAGCTTCTGTTCTCTACGATTTGCTTCCTCAATCCACCTGTGTGCTTGAGGTATGCCTAGTTGGCGTTGCTTTTTTGCCTGACCTCCTGCATCAGATTTAAGGTGTTTAAGGAGTTTAACTAGTGAAGGTTTATCTAGTTTACCATCAAATTCATATTTGCTAACCCATTTCGTATAATACCTAACATTATCAGAACACTGTAATTGCATGTACTTTGCGTCTTCGGTTAGGGGCGGATCTTGCGAGGTTTTAGTGCACTGATTACCCATGTCAAAGAAAATGTTACGTAACCCTTTTTTATCACGTGATATCAAGTTCTTAGTTCCTGTTCACAGTTTATCTAGAATAACTGTCTACCTTATTCTGTTACCCTGATCTATGACCAAATATACAGTACTTCCTTTTGTCCCTGATCTGCAAAACAAATCTTGACAACAATATACTGTAACCTAGTCCCTGATCTAAAACAGAAAAAAGGCAAATTCTTCCTACCTGAGCCTCCGGTATTGAAAATCGTTCAAGTTCCGCTTTTTCGCCACAGATCAGAAAGTGGCCAGCCTCTTTACACACGACAATTCAGTGTCTTTTACTCAAGAAGAACCATTTTGGTAACTTCTCCTGCATGATATCGACCACCGATATGCTCTGATCTGCAGCTTACCAAGGGAATTCCGTCTTGCGAAGGACCAAACTGTTAAATAAAATTAAGAATTCAATACACAGGAGGTTCAGATTCAAAAGTTTACTAGTGAACACCAGGAGGCAAAAAACCATACAAGTACAGAATTTTGTCTGACATGAAACAGGAAGCACACAATTTTATATAGGTTTAACATGTAAGCTATGCCCACCTTACTGACGTGATATGTCACAGGGCATCTACATCACTTTAGCTTACAAGCTTCTATTCATTTAATCTGTTGATGCTGCATATTTAAAAAACTTTTCCTTGAGATACAATACAGCCTTGCTATCCAGCTGGTCAGTCATAATGTCTTTCTGTAAAGTTACTTGTTCAAGGTTTCATATCAGTTCGAATACAATAGCAGCTTCAGTCTTTTAATGCATGTCTTTGTTCTCTATTACACTTCCTCACACAGCTGTGTGCTATCTAAGTAACACATATACAAGGCCAGATCATTCCAACAGGAAAGAGCAGAAGATTTCATTATTTCACACATTTAATTTCCTGACCCAGCAGATAATCACTTATGAAAAGCATAAACATTAAAACTTGCTAAGCTAGCATTCTGTCAGGGTCAGAGATCAGCTTTTGCTTCAAGCCACACTGCAGTTTCAAAACTACTTCACATTTAGACATGAATTAATTTTACTACTATATGATTAATAGAATAAAATGCATTATACACTACTTTGCTTTTAAACTAGCATTTCTCATGTATTCAAATACACATTTTTCTAACACATCCTTATTTGATTCTTGGCTCTGTTCTTCCTTCACACAAGGCTAGAAAGTCTACAATTCTAAATCATCTCTTTTTTCATGGTTCCCTATACCTCTTCTGTCCATCCCAAAGCTGTGGGTCTGTGATTTATTGTGGAAGTGCTTGGTAAGAGATTTATTTTGATTTATATTTTATTTTTTTTTAGGTCTGATTTTTACTGTTATAACAAGGTGTGACTGCGAGTGATAGCAAACAGAAGCTACCATGTGTTCTTACACAATGGAAAGCACTTCCAGCATTTTAGTGTGATTGGAATCTGATATAGTAGGTCAGAGTGACACCTTTAGGAATATTTCCCCTTATACAAGGTTAGCTCAGTGTACTTAATTTAATATTTAATTGCATATTGTTGGTGTGATTTCCTCATACAATTTGACATTAATTACTAGTTGCTTTAATTTCTTCGAATTCTATGGGCAATTGATTTTGATTATTCTTTTACTTTAAAATCCTTTAATCATTTATAGCTGAAAACAGATTCCTTAAATTGGTGTGCCATTAATAATTTGCTAAAGCATGCATATTTTGAACTGTGCACTAAATGTTATGCATTTATAAAGGTAACATCTGATAACATTGTGACCTGTGTTCCTCGTGTCAAAAGTTAATGATTTCATTACTATTATTAATAGTAAATCTAGACTTAGTAATGATGATTGCACTTGTGCTACTGGCACGGCTTAGAATACTCTTGTTACGTATATTAATGACTGAGCTAATTAGAAAAATAATATTCAGCAAAGTGCAAATAGAACATGCTGAGGAAAAGAAATGTCCACTGTCAGTAAAGATCACTCGACCCCAATTAAACATGATACTACTGATGGCAGTTTTGGTATTCGGGATTCATATATTCAGCAGTCTGAGGATGCAGAGCATGTAGAAAAAAATAAAAAAAGAAAGAAAAGAGGTTCAGAGCACATAACTAGAAAGAAAAAGAAAATGATTAATACCTATATTGCAACGAGTATACAGTATATGCTAAAAATGACACTGCCTTGTTACAAAACACAGTGACTACAGGGAATGACAACAGCATTCGCTCAAACAACATTCCATCCATAGAAAATGTCATCATTTGCCAACAGAGAAGGTGGGAAAAAAGAGGCAAGGGGTTAGCTAAAAAGAAAAAAAATCAAAACTGAACTTCAAAAGCTTGAAGAACATGACTTTAATTATTGAAATTAACTGTACACTTGTGGGTCTCCTAGAATTATCTATAGTATGATCCCAGTTATTCTCACTAATGGCAATATATGATTATTCGCCATGGGATGGGTAAGGCCAATCTAACACCAAACTGGTTATGTTAATTCAAGCACCAAAAGGGAAACTGGCTAGGCTTCAAAAGGCCCACAAGGGCAGCTATCCTAGTACTTACCTATGAACATGTATAAGAAAAAAAAGAGGAGAAAGACTGAAGCTGACAACATGGCTCAAGTTGTGGAAGTGCAAAGACAACTGGATGAGAATTGTACGCTTGCAAATGTAATAAACAATAAAAAGAGTGGGATTATAAGACGAATGGTGAAGATCATTCCTTTGTAACAGCTGATATAGCTGACAGTACTGACTTAGACATGGGTAATTCTTCACATCTGGACAGAAATTATATACTAGTAATTGGCGAACTAAGAGGAACAAATCCGTTTGCAGAAATGATAATGAATATTGAACAGTGTTATGCTTGTCTGCAACAGAAATGCAAGATATGAAGAAATCCTTAGAATGCCTTAATGTAAGGAAGTACGGAGCTGCTTTATTCATGTTGGTACAAATGATCTCATCTTCAAGTACTTTCTGACTGTTAGTTGGGAACTTACAGCCCTCGTAGATGGAATAGCTTGTACAAGTGTTTTGACGTATTTTTCTCAAATCCCATACAGAAAGGAGTGTCAGGTCAGTGCATACCTCTCAACCAGGAGACATCATAAATTTGGACAAACTCATACAAAAAGTAGGTACAACTAGCCAAAAATCTGGACACTAATTAACATAAAATGTGCATGCATAATAAAATCACTCCACTCACTCTGATGGAATTGTGGGATATCGACATTCAAATGATAATTGAGAAAATGTTTGCCTTTGAAAATACACACCCTATAGAGATAAAAGATAAGAGCACATTAAACCGACATTAAAACCCACATTCAAAAAAAATTTATCTGGCCAGTGGTGAATAAAGTTTACCTTTGGGCTATTTTCAAACCATATGCCCCCGCACACATTTTTATGACCATATAACATTGTGTGTTCTTTATTTCATTTTCCTGAGTATGTTAAATTATATTCCTTGTATAATAACTGCATCACTTGTTAGAGTGTGCTAAACTTGTAGTTTGGAACATTTTCCCAATGTTTGTTTATCTTTTCGGCTTTTCCCGGTTGGGGGTTGCCACAGCGGAACTAGGGTTACCACCTGTCCCACTTTGCGAGGGACAGTCCCTCTTTGGGCAGTTGTGTCCTGCAGAATAATTGAAAAAATAGCAAATGTCCTGAGAGTTTGGGACAAAAATGCCTCCTATATATTTTTAATAGCTGCATAAAACAGTAATTTTCTATCTGAAACTCCTAAATGTTACAAGAAACAGAATAAGCAACTCAAATGCTACAAGAATAAGCTTTTATTCAGGCAAAAAAGTGATGTTCTGTCCTTTGTACTAGCCGCGGGTATGTTTTGCCCAACAAAATCTGACATTTCTACAAAAAAATGTCCCACTTTGGGCATTTGAAAAGGTGGTAACCCTAAGCAGAACTCCGGTCCGCTAATGATTGGCAGTCGATTTTTATGGTGCTGAGTTGCCAGCCCGACGCCCAACCTTCAGAGAAGGCACGCCCATTCATGTATGTCTTTCGGAGGCCACTCCCCCAATAAGCAATGTAAAAAAAAATTATCAACCAATAATGACAAAACTGCCCATTTCATAACATTTCAGCCATAAAAAGGTCACACAATATCATACAATATACACAATCTCTACAGAAATAAAAGTAATCAGAATAATTCCACATTAAAGAGATTGTAACTAATGAAGAGGTTGCTGCTAGCGAACAACTTTATATTTCAGTGTTTCATCTACAGATTCAGTGCCTGCTAGCCTTGAAGAATAAATTTCTTAGGCTACATTAAAAATGGTTAAAAGGTAATATTGTAGTAGGGAATGGATGGCAAACAGAAAACAGATTTATAGTTTCTAGCCATGTCATCCAAAGAGAACACACTCAGGGCTGCACCACCCCCAGCCCCTTAAAGTACAACACAGTATCAGCAATCCATCTACATGGTGAGGGAGTAGAACCACTAGCCTTCTGCATCAAAAGCAAGTATGCAACCTTGTTGTGCTACTAACACTGCTTTCAAATTCTATAGCACAAACAGTGTTGACCATTTGCTAAACAAAACAGCATGAGCAGCAATAAATTTCTCTTCCCTAGAAGATCACACATTCCTTGAAAATGTACTGAAACCCAATCCCTTGAAAATGCACTTTGAGTGCTCTGGTAGTTGGTGCAGAGGATTCAGGCTCTTGTCACCTTTAACTAAGGTACAGGATTTGAGCCTGAATAAATTAACTAACCTGCCATCCCAAACTTGGGCATTTTACACACATGTACATGTAGATGAACTATACAGCAAAAAGCATGACAGGGAAGAACTGTGATTTGACATAAAAAGCAATGAGTCTAAAAATAAATTAAGAGGGATCACATGAGTATATTTTCAACTTGTAAAACTGGTTTTATTTAGTAATAGAGCTGTGGAAGTAATAAAATGTTGTGTCTGCTGTATTAATTATGCCAATATATCTTGCCCAAAGCAATTATTTTGAGTGTACGTGCACGCGTGCCAATGTGTGTGTGTGTGTGTGTGTGTGTTTGTGTGAGCGCTACAATACAAAATGCTGTGTTTTTATAAGAAAAAAGTGGAACCCAGAGTTACACATAATGCAGATAATGTGCCATATATTATACTATATTCTATAATTCAATTAACATACTATATAACAGCTAAAACTTTAAAGGTACCATGAGAAATAAAAATGAGGCAGAACAGATATTTAGCGCTTTCATTCCTTAAATGTTGAACAGAACTTGTATAGTAATGTCTGTCTGCTTTTCCTGGTTAGGGGGTCGCCACAGCGGACCTCCTGTTCGTTAATGATTGGCAGTGGATTTTTACGGTGCCGAGTTGCCAGCCTGACACCCAACCTTCAAAGAAGGCACCCCCATTCACATTTGCACCTACCTGCATTTCTTTAAACTCGTTCGACCACGGGGAGGACATGCAGACTCCACACAGAAGGTGGCATATCTGAGAATTGAACAGGAGAACCTCTTTCTGTGAGGCGACAACACTAACCGCTGCACCTGAACAGAACTTATATATGAAACCTAAATATAAAAACATTCTTATTGCGTGAAACAGATGAAAGGAAGAATGACAAGCTCTATTTCATACATAATAAAGAACCTCCTGCAAAGCAACACAATATACAATGAACCAAATAACACAACCACTACAAAGTCTTATTCATTATTATGGGACTGTTCTGACTGCTTTGCAAAGTCTTGCTTTGCCTTCTGTACCCATTTGTCAAGTACTCGGTACTTAGATAAACAAACAGATCTCAAGAGGTAATGAGACAGGAAAACATACATGCAGGTGGCTGAAATAAATGGAAAGAGCATAAGGTCCAAAACCAGGTCCTTAATGCATCAAAATACTCCCTTTTCAGGCAGGTCATGAATGTGAGAGCTGACTAAAAACTCACATTGCAGTTCGGAATCCGACTACTTTCACCTGGTTGTAACCACTGTAGGAACTGTCTTCTCACATTAAGTATGATAATCATTGTGCCGTCACAAAGGCAACAGAGAGAGCAAATGGTATACATATATTTTTAAGTAACGGTTCTTGTTTCTTCAAGCCCTCTGAGAGTCATACACTCTCCAAACTATTCATCTTTGGAAGCATATCTTACTAGATAATAGGACATATATGGCATAAAAAAAAATCTGCATTTTATTCCTGCACTTTTGCATGTCATCATGAGTTTAACATTGTCAGTTTGTACCAGCTTTGACAAAACGATACTTACTTTATATTATTTACTTCAAGCAGTTAAGAATGGCCATCCACGAATGCACTATAACATCCAGATGCATACATCTGGCATTTAACCTTTGCTACCTTCCGAGGTCACTAAACTGCCTTTCTCTAGAACAGGAACAGCATTCCATACATTAAAAAGCAAATATATGGCAGCTACATTACCAGACCTGTTTCCAAATATGAGTATTTTACTATGAAATTTTATCAGCAACTGAACCTCAGAAATGTCCTACTTAACCTATCTGCAATCACCAGCACCTCCCCCCTCCCTCAATACATACATATATGCATATATACATACATACACACACACACACACACACACAATCAATCCTAAAGTAAGATTCGGCCATTTGTATACCATACATGTACCTTAATGCTGAAGTAGCATGAATGTCATTATATTTAAAATTTCATGTGCCTGAGCAAGGAAAAGAAGAAGCAATAGGGAAAGGTGTATGAATTGATGCAGGGGCACACAGACACAAAGGCCAAATGGTGTTCGTTCTCATAAAGACGAATGAACATCCTTAAGGAAATGTAATTTCGTTTTGTTGCCTAGGTCACCTAGTGCTGGATCCAGCTCTGGTCCAACCATCGGAACACTCATCAAAATATTAGTCTCTGTTCTGCTAGAAATAAAAACAGAGACCATGAGCACTAGACTGCATTTAAAAACACTCTACCAGCAGCATTTCAGTGTGAATTTGGCAATGTAGTCAACTACACGGAAACACAAATCTAGGTAGGCGGCAAGGAAAAAAATGATCTCGTCATTAATGCAGCTGCTTCCAACTCAAGAAAAGCAAGGCAAGACTAGTATTAAGATACCGGCTGCAGCTGTGCTTAAAGGTATTAAGCAGCCCCAAATATTGCTGTAGACAATATAAATTTAAATTTATTCTTTCTGATATTAGGTCACCTCCTCCTCCATACAAATTGTAAAACGAAGTCGCACTACCGCATTTACATATACACTTCCCCTCCCCCAAGCAGCAGACAGTGGTGCACGGGGGCAATAGAAGTAAAGAGATAATTAACTGCTGTGGCAACTCTGGGGTTCTAGTTAAAAAAAAATAAAATGAAATCAGGATTTAAAGGAGCCATTTGGGAATTCATGGCACCCTATTATTCTGAGCAAAAAAATGGTAAATACCATGGAATTCGATATAGTTGAGAGGTATGGGTCAGTGTGAATGCAAAGAATTTTGGGGTAATTACCTCATGAAAACTTAGCCCATTTTATAAAGTGGAAATGTGTGGAGTATCCACGTCTAATTTTGGCACACATGTATTTAGATAGAATGGAATGCACTTGTCAAGACAAGGGGAGAGAATTTTTGTAGTAGATATTTTGCAAAATTTGACTAACACAAGACAGGATTTTTGCCATGTCGGAAATGTAACATGTTGTAAAATGTAAAATTTGCTGCATTCCCACAAGATTGATGTTATTGTTTGTGAAACATGGTTAAAGAACAATGACTAGAAACCAGTTCTGTCAGGATATAGATGTTTTTACTGTAACAGAGATTCTAACAAAAAAAAATCAGGTGAAGGTGTTGTGATAGGAATTAAAGATTGTTTTTAGACCTGTGATTATTATATGTTCTAGGGAAACACAAATACTGTAGATTGTGTAACTGTGACATTAACGACAACCCTGGCCTGAAACAGTTAACAATTGTTGGAGTTTATAGTTCACCAAAATGAATTGCTAATGACCTAGAGGAATTCATACATTTCTTGCATAAAACACAGGATGAAAAATAATAGTGGCTGGGGGCTTAAATTTACCAAGAACAGACTAGAATAATATTGCTTCAACAATATTAGTAAGGGAATTATTTACAACATATGTTCAGGAACAACAATTGCTTCAAATTGTAAAAAAAAATCACTAACGTGGAACCGAACATGCTGGCATTGTTGGTATTCCTAGGAAAATAGTGTTACTTTGTGTCGGGCTTTACCATTATTAGTGTGCAGTGATCACGTGGTTATAAAGGATAAATTACTACAAGATAAATCTTTCTGTCAAACTGAAATATAAACCAATGCACAGAATATTAATAATGTACTATGTGGAAGTAAAACAATCCCTATGTAAAGCTAGCTGGACTGATGAGTTCAGTGGGAAAAATGGAGAAGGAATGGGACAAGTTTTGAAAAGGAAGTTGTTTCAACAGAAAAAAAAACATCTTAAACATGTTTAATATCAGCATCTAAGCACACAAGGTCAAGAGGATATAGTTCCATAAGAATACTTACTTAACATGAGAGCCAAAAATATGAGAAATGGAAATAAGGTCAAAGTATAACTCTGAAAACTGAAATAAACAAGCTGGATAAACAAATTTAACATAGTGTGAGACAAGATCAGGAAAAATCTGAAGAAAATGTATACAAAGATGTCAAGAATAATAGGAAACCATTTTATACACACACAAGTTGTGGTAGGAGTGAAGACATACAAAGTGATAAACTGTCTGTAGATTATAAAATGTATTCTCAAAAACAAAAAGATTATAGATATCTTTTTACAAAATCTTATGCAAAATAGTTTAACTCCACAAAAGGGGTGTCTTAGTAATAATTAATTAATTTCAGATACTGAAATTAAATTAAATTAGATTGAAAAAAGCAAAACAATTTGGACCTAAGCAAAGTACATGGAGTAGACAAATTAGTAATAGAAACTTGAGAACACTTCAGCATGAACTTATAGTACCATTATATCTGTTGTTCACTATGTCATTTAAGTATGAGGAGATTCCTCAAGATTGGAGGCATGCACTTGTTAACTCTATCTTTAAGGGAAAGGGGAGGAAGACAAACTCAGAGTCACACAGATCCATTAGTTTAGTTTCTTGTTGTAGAAAATAATGGTGTAAGTTATTCTGGATAAATTATCGTCAGAACTGCAAATATTTGTACTTGAAGACATACATATATCAGCACACATATTTTGAAAATAGTTCTGTAGCCACCTGTGACATGACGCTCTACAACAATATAATTACAGCTATAAATAAAAAATTGTGCTGTGATATAATTTATATTTTCACCTAACTTCAGCCTTTGATAGGGTGAAACACAAAACACTGATCAATAAATTTGAACAACTAGGTATTGATGTAACCTTGATAATATGGATAGCTGCATGGCTTACAAATAGGACATGACAGGTATCATACACCAGTTGGGCAGGTGAAATTAATAAGTTACAGTCAGGGTGTCCCACAGGGCTCTCTTCTAGGCCCATACTTGATTAGGTTGTATCTTTCAGCTCTATCTTTTTCAACTGAGGTGTTCTACAGTCTGTATGCAGATGAATGAAACTGGGTAAACTGATTACATGTGTTACAGATAAGGCATGTCTGCAAAATAACTTGACTAAATTGACCATTTGGGCACAGGAGAATAATATGCTGATAAATGCATAAAAAAATAAGCATATGAGATTGGACAGGCATACGTTGAAAGGTGAATATTTAATACAACACAGAGTGATTGAAACTGTACATTCATTCAAGGACCTGGGTATACAGATAGATCCAGTTTTGAGTTTTTCCTAATCATATCGACCAACTGGTTAACAATAGTTATAAGTTTACAGGTTGTATAAAGATTTATAAAGTCCAGGAAATCAGAAATGATGAAATCATTGTTTGTTATATTAGGCTCAAATCTGAGTATGGAATAACAATATGGAAATCTAATACGAAAACAATCATGAGTAAATTGGAAAAAGTTTAGCAGAAATATACTGAGGGCATCCATAGATGTGAAAATTTAAGTTATTATGAAAGACTGAGATATCTGAACTTGTACAGTGCTCACATAGATACTTAAGAGGAGACATTATTCAGGTATACAGGGCATTTAGAGATAACTACCTCTGGGAATGTTTGGAGTTATCAAAAAGTAGTAGAGAACCATCAGATAATCTCTACAGAAGATTATATAGAAATGAGAGATTCTCTGAAAGAGTTGCTGGTACATAGAACAGACTATTAAATTCTATTAAAGCCAGCACTAATTTAGATATTTTTAAGAGCGACTTGGACACTTACCCTGGGAATGACTGTTTTGGTATATTGGCAGGCTAGAAGGGCATTACTGCCCATGCCTGAAATATTTGTACATATGTATGTATCCTTTCCTTTCTTTACATCCTGTCCCACCTGTCATCACTGAGCGCACCTTTTTTTTTCTTGCATACCCTCCTATCTTACTTCCATTTGACCTTATCCTAATACATTGTATACACACATATATATATATATATATAATTTCTTTGCTAACAATTTTATATGCATATTTATGTGCATTTTATAAATGCTTTCTCTTGCTTTTTCACATAGCTTAAGCCACTTAATATAATCAAGATTAGTTTCTATTGCACATGAAATATTCATGAAATTCCGATCTGTTTGAACTGCTTGTAATATATTTAATAGTATGAAGCTCACAGGATGATTGAGTAATTCTGAACTGTATGTGATGTTTTGTATTACACTTAATGTAGAGCTTTTTTCCTAAATATTCCCTGAAAACAGGTTATTTTCAACCAGACTTTCACAATAAATATATGTCAGTAAATAAATAAATAGCCAGTTTAAGCGCACCCATATGGAAACACATAGATTAAATGCCGTTGGATATTGTTTTAAACCTAACAGCTCTTTGAGTATTAGCGCAGTACATAAGAAAGGGACTGTTAATGCAGCCTACATATGCTTTAGCTGTTGCATTCAGTATAAGATATCACGTAACCACACTGATTTTACACAAGGCATTGTGTAATAATGTTACAAAGACATGCATCTGGAGCCTTTCTCCCCGGGCCTCCACTGAAAATTGGCTTTGTTCCAAGTCGGACTTTCCCGGTTAACAAATGTAAAATAAATAAATAAATAAAAAGACATTCTTCAGATGAACTGGAGTAAAAGCAGCGCATGTTACTTGGGATAATTGATAATTAATAATAATTGATAATTGATTGCTTTTTTAGCTATACTCTGTGGCATATCATCTACTCAGAGGTAATCACTGCTTAACATACAAGGCCATGTTAAACCCTGAGCTGTTGGACATGCTCCACTTGAAGAAATCCCAATCCCTCAGAGCCACATGCTCCAGGGATCTAAACCTGTCATCACAATGAACAAAACATGCTGGAGGGATAGGTTCCTGACTCAGAGACTCCCCATACTCTGGAATAGACTGCCCATACATGTCAAGCAGAGCGCCTCCTTGGCCCTCTTCATAAGGAACCTTGATGATTGGATGGGAGATAGGAAATTCACCCCGGGGATCACATCAGTTACCCTGCTAGACAGCAGTCCAGAGAAATATTGTGGGAAGAAATATCCATGTAATTGTTATGGCTAGGCTTGTATAGGCCCAAGGGCTGATAGCGTAGTAGCAACCTATACACCTATTATAAATAGCACATTTGGGATGGACAACTTGCAGTTCCACCAGTAATGGACTGGGAGTAGGTCCATGTTTTAAGTACATTTACAAAACTGTCTGTAAGAAGTTTCACAAGTATATAGAATAGACTGCATGAAGCTCTTTATGCTCTTTACCTTAAGAATCTCTAAGAAGGCAGTTTATCTATTGCTACTGAATGCTAAGGAAGCAAATAGTTGAGGCATGTGGGGTTTCTAAGAATGGCTATAGATTCCATGTGTTACATCTGTATCTGCAGTGATCACAAAAGTCCTTCAAGCCCTATAAAATGGGATTTTTTTTCATGCTTTTAGCTTACTCCAATAAAAGAATAACAACAGTATTTTTAGAAGCCTACTGTGACTCATAGTCAAAGAAAATATTTTCATGACCATAAAAAGGTTCTTCTATAACATGCAGAAACATGAAACTTGCCTTCCTATAGGATATATATATATATATATATATATATATATATATATATATATATATATATATATATATTCCAGTTGTTAGAGTTCTTATGTAGCTTTGTGCTTAAAGTACTTAAAATTGATTGGTTGGAGAAGAACATGATATTTTGTTGAATGATTATATTACTGTGTTTCACAAAGCTAACAAAATGTTTTTTCTAGATGATGTTAAAGGTAATTATTCCTTCTCTCCCTAAATGGTACTTTGCCTATACAGTTGTTGTACTTAGAGTAAACATAATGCTCTGAGTATTATGCAGAATCCTAGAAAATACACTATTTACATAATACAGGATTTTTAAATAATTAGTTGTTTATTAATGATCCATCTGGGGTTTCTAGTGGGTGGAACATATCTGCTTATATAATAATTCATGAAGACTGCTATTTTATTCTGTAAAATATAATCAATATATTGTGATTTACAGTACATTCCATACAGTTGCTGCTATCCTGACCCAGACTATGGCTAAGAGATGGGCTCCTCACAAGATCCCAACATCATCTAGATTAGGGGCAGTATGACAAGTCATAGGTTTCATAGATTTCAGTGTTCAGTGTTTAGACCCATAGGATATTAAAAAATACTAACTCCACAAAATTTGGATTGAATATATTATCCCCAAACCAATTACCCAAATTAATGTTGAACTAATTACAATTTTCAGAACAGCTTGTGGTGTAAGGAAGTCGGTTCTTTAATTTTGGAATTATTTAGATTAAATGTTTGCATCTTAAATTTGTTTTATTAATTTCATCCAAAAACATTATAATACATAGTTAAATTTAACAAAGATTGAAATAACTCATCCTTAAATGTTTTGAATGCCCGTGTCAGTGTACCCTAAAATATTTATAGTGAATTGTAAAGAAATTTATTTTTTTGTAGACTTTATTGAATCATATCTGGCATAACAATATTTGTTTCCTAAATTTTCATTTAACAGAATTAAGTAGGTTGAGTTGGCTATCAGTATAGATACAAAATTAATTGTTATACTCTGGGACAGTCTAATAAGCATTTTGTAAAATTATGTTAAAAATTCACCTCTTCAAGAAACTGAGTTTAATAAAATTCCCAGTTATTTCATTGCTTTACTTTATAATACGTTCCCATTGAAATGTTGGCACTTAACATACAGAGTGCCAAAAAACTGAAAAAAGACTGAGAACACAGGAGAAGAGTGAATCTTGAAACTCACCCTTCTACTTAAAATGTCTTTTTGCTGGGGGGGCCCCAACATCCCCCCAAACTTATATATATATATATATATATATATATATATATATATATATATATATATATATATATATATATATCCCAGGTCCAAGACTGTCATACCTCAGAGAAAAGGGAATATTCAAAGAAATAAAACCAAGATAAAGTTTGTGATTACCACAACTGTAGAAAAAACACTTTAATAAAAATAAAAAATATAAAAGCTATAAGAAAACTGGTAAGCGCTTTCACAGTACACAGACTGGTTCATCAGACCTAATAGAGACAAATCAAACAAATCCACTTAAATTTCTAACATCCAATGAAAACCAAAACAGCAGTAACATAACAGCCTGCATAACGTTAACATCAGAATATGCACACATTTACATTCTATAAATCTCAAATGCTTAAAATGACTAACCTTCATGAGAGACTGTCATGTATGCTTTTCGGGAGATTTTCCTTTCTCCATATTACATTGCATAGCTTTTGCCCACTGAAATTTCTGTACAATACAGCCAGACAAAACTAAGAGCTCACGGAAACAGGAAATGAGTAAATATTTAATTTTATAGGACATTGGCAGAAAGTCTGGTTTCAGCTTTAAACAGTGTCCTTGACAGGTGAAAAAATCAATAATTCCCTGGCCATTTAAGTTCTAACTATTTATAAAGCCAAAGATCATGTAACTAGAAAGTCTGATACACACCACTTTGTTAACCCTGCATATACTAATTATTTGTTGCTCAAAATCAAATATATAAAAAGCAGATGGTTCTTGTAATTATACAAAACAACATGTTATATAAAACAAGTGCATGAGATGCCCCTCTCACCCAGCTAGACAAGGGAAGATAACAGTAGTAGCCTGTCTAGAGATAGGATCTGCACTATCACTCATGCACTCAAATCACTGCACCTCAGGTACCAAATTCTATCGAAGTCCATGTGCATGTAAATGACCTGAGACATACTTCACTGGACTATATGAAAAGAGACATTATGGCTCTCTCTCTGACTTTGTGTCACAGCCAGGTATGTGCAGTGCATTGAGAAACATTCTACTTTCACCAAGGATGATGCCATAGTATGTACAGAAAATGACTGATTTAATAATTGGCATAGCTTCTTGTGTCACTCCAGGGGGATCCAGTATCTATCAGCATGGGAAGACATGGTTAACAGACCACATTGCTTTGCTAAGGCTGGTCTGCATTTGTCCCCCATGGGCTTTCAGATACTGGCTAAAACTTTATTCACCCCTTAAAGCCTACTAGTATAGCAAAAAAAAAAAAAAAACCCATAAAAATCCTAGCAACCTTACAGTGTTACAGCTCAATGCTAGGAGCCTAAACAAAAAACTTCAAACCCAACAAGCTCTCCTCACTCTGGAGAATGTGGACATCTGTGCTGTTATGGAGACTTGGCCTTCTACACATTTAGACCATCAGCTGCACAGACAGGGACTAAAGGTGGAGGTATCTCGATCTACATTAGCAACAAATACAACTCCAGCTTGGTTAAACAGGATGATGCCCTGAAGTCCATTCACATCCAAGCCAGCTGAAGGTCACCCTCTATGACCAATGAAGCTCAAAGTTCTTACCTAGACCTACTATAGGTGTTTATCATTCAACCAAATACCCTATTCATGGGTGTATTTAACTATCCCTCTATAGACTGGGGAACATACACTGCCTCTAACTCATGGGTACAATGTTTCCTGACCTTTATCAACATGAAAACCCTGCTCAGGATAGTGCACACTCCAGCCAGAGGATCAAACATATTGGACCTAGTACTCACCAACATGGGAGAGCATTGTACCCTCCCACATGTCATGTCCTCATTGGTGAGGTTAGACCACAAAGCTGTTTTCTTTGAAATAAAATGAATCTGGAAAACTCAACTAAACCCCTAAAAGTTAGGAAGTATTCTAAAGCAAATTACATCCTATTAAGTGATAGTTTGTCAACATTTGCAGCACCCTGAACCTCCTGAGAACACAGCTACCTGTGCAGAGTTATTTATAGAAACCATGTACAAACATGTAAATGGTTGCACTGAGGCTGCTGTACCTACCAGACGTAATCCCAAATCTAGCACTAAAAACAAACCCCACTGTAGAAATCCTTACCTTAACAGGGTGTATAACAAAAGAAAAAAGTCATGGCCAAAACCAGAAAGAGCAACTCTAATAGAGACAAGATCTCTCTGATTCAATTAAATAAGAATCTAATAGGTCTAATAAAGTCCAACAAGGCCAATTATGAGGTCGGGATAGCCTCCCAGGCTAACCACAATTACAAGGCCTTCTTCAGCTATACAGGAACCTTAAAGGTAACACTCAGCAGTATGCAGAACTGGTCATTAATGGCACAACCTTCTCTGACCAGGGTGACATAGTGAATTCAATAGCAGATAAATTTAACTTTAACTTCACCTCCCCACTCCCTCCCACTACTCCCTGTGTAATCCCTTCTAGCATATCCCCCCAACTATCAACAGGGAGCAGGTCCTGGTGGCACTTGCTGAGGCCAAAAGCACTGCTTCAATGGTCTCCAACAATATCCCCAGTTGCCTCCTAAATAGTATAAAACATGACCTGGGAGGACCACTCTTGATCTACAGCCTCAAAACAAGTTACATGGCAGGTTAATGGGAGGCTGCAATGGATTTCCTTGTTTGTAATGGTGGACCATCAACTAACACCAGGAACTATGGACCAATTAGTCTGACAAGTCTAATATGCAAAAATATGGAATGAATTATCATGGGAATGATCAACAAGGACATTGGCAATCTACAGACACTGGACCCATCCAGGTTGGCTTTGTTAATAGAAGATCTTGCCTACTTAACCTAGTACACTTCTTTGGGAGGGGCACCTAGGCTATGGATGAAGAAAAATGATGCATAACACCTACCTTGATCTTGCTAAGGTGTTCAGTACAATACTCCACTCAGGTATTATTGACACACTCTCAGAACTAGGCATAAATCGCTACATAACTTGCTGGATTGTTGGCTAACTCACGGTTAGGACCCAAGAAGTCAGGATCGGTGAGACCACCTCCACCAGGAGATTGGTCACCAGTGGAATACCCCAGGGCTCCATGTTGGGCCTGCTCCTGTTTGGTTTCTACTTCTTGGAAGTCAAGGCTATTGTCAAAGGCTTCTGGCTCACCAAGTTCACAGATGACTGTAAACTGGGAGCTATCATAAATCACCTCCATGTCACTGGCATCCTATAAGAGGGTCTGACACAAACAAATGACTGGTGCCAAAGCCATGGATTAAAACTCAATGTGAAGAAATGCATTATAGTGGCCTTGGGAACTTGTCCACCCAAGCAAATTACTCCATCAATTAAACACTCTTAAGAGTTGACCCAGTAGTTAGGGATCTGGAAACATATGTAGACAGTAATCTGGCCTTCGACCAACACATAGCGAAGACAGAAAGAAAATCAATCTATGTTGCCAAACTCATAAGCAAAGGTATGACATCCAGGTTCAAGGAAGTTACAGTACCACTCTACTCAGTCATTATCAAACCCATTATTGAGTACGATGCCCCCTTTGGTGTGTACCTAACCAGGCACTTGCAACAGTTGGAATCCCCTCAAAGGTTCCTCACAAGGAGAATCCATGGTCTGAATGATCTGTCCTACACAGCTGGCCTTAAGGCCCTATCTCTGTGCTCAGTCTCCTAGAGAGGGAGTCTATGTTTGGCAGCATCCTCAGATCCAGCTCTGATGGATCTCTTCCCCATCTGCAAAAGAAACAGCACCAGAAACACTAGATCTAAAGACCTGAACTTTGTCTGTGACATAAATAGAACATGCTGGAAAGACCGATATTTGCCTCAAAGGTTTCCCGCACTATGGAATAAGCTCCCTATCCACATGAAGCAGAGTTAATCCCTAATCCCATTCAAACAAAACGTTATCATTGGATGGGAAATTGCATGTTCACCCCTGGTGTGGCCCCCAATGTGTCTGAAGGACAAAGACTGAGATTAAGTAAATTAAGCCCAATTTACACACACCCCCACATAACCCTTAGCTACTTCCTTACTAACATGCTTCCACCATATAGGTATCCAAAGTACTTGGGGGCAAAATTGGTTTGGGTTGCATGGCTAGAGTTATAAAGAACCTGGTGGTTGTTAGCCTAGTGTATACCTATGAACCTGTGACAAAAGTTTGTGCTAAAGCTTCTTAAATTTCTAAGATGTGTTAATCACCAAATAATCAGATCGCCTGGAAATGTCAGTATCTTCTCATTTAAACTCTTCATTAGCAGCATTAACAGCAAACATAGCTCAGAACACAGTATTTACCACATCAAAGGGGGTTTCTGACATCTAGTGGTTAATATTATAGCAACAAATAGTCAGTGCAAAACATTCAAATATATTTCTTGTTGAAATGTCCTGAATATTTATTTTTGTTACTCTAATCTGTACCATACACTGAAATTATCAACAAACCATTCCTGTGCAAGGACAAATAAAAATAATCATTTATTAGAACCATTTTATTCTTGCAGAAAATTAAATATTATTCCCTTATCCCAGACAAACTCAGATTGTAAATGATCATAACAATATGCACAGCAAAAGGCAGACGTCACCAACACGCTCCAAATAATGTAATTCACACGTGAAAACATTTCATTCAACACAGGAGTAATCAATGCCCCATTGATAATGATCCAAAATATATATTTTTTATCCAAATTGTCATGGGGCTTACTTTGCGGCAAATTATATATAAAAAAAAAACATATATCAACCATTAAAAACTAAGAGCCGAAATATTAGCAACTGCATAAAGTACCTGATACCACTCAGATGCTTTTGTAAGGGGCATAAAGGCTTGACCAATATAGCTGCCCCAAATCATGTGCAAGTGGCAAAATAACTGTCCTGCTGAGTGTTGGAAGTTATCAAATGCACAACTTCATTTTTTAAGCTATAGAAAACACTTTATTAGCACATACATGTTTGCATACACTGCAATTACCAAATCAATTTCTCTGTTTCATTCTCACCTGGACTATTAGACTTCACTAAGCAGATACTAGTGGTGAAAGACAACAGGAGGGCTACAAATAAAGAGTGTCCAGCAACTAACAGAGAAAGGCAGAAACCATCCTTTCACAGGGAAGTTAACTTACTGGCAAAGCTGATGAAAATGAAGAGTGAGTGACCAGAAATAAACAGGGATGCAAAAGGAATGTTAACGTGTTTGAGGCACTTATTTCAGGTTTCTTGCTCCATCGATGCAGCAGCTGCTACTCTGATTCTTAGTTCACTGTTACAGTCAACAAACAGTGGTTCCTTGACTGAAAATGCCCTTAAATGGGCCTTTCATCTTCAGTGAACAGTCAGTGTGAATCAATCTTTCTAAAATCGACAGCTGTATATTGTCAATGGCTTGCAGTAGATGCAACAGTGGTTTGAGAGTTAATCTTTGCTCCAGTACTCAAGTAGCATTCTTGTTCTCTTCCTCAAATGAGCAATTAATATGCATCATACCTCAAACGACCAGATGAGAACAGCTATCTGTATATACTGATGACAACACTTTAATTTTCCATGTGACATTGGAGGTCTCTGCCATGCTGCACAAATGATAGTTCTCATCCTTCAATAACTTCAGCAGCACACTAGTTAAACTAGACCGAGGTTAACAAATTCAGATCCAGGCAAACCTGTTTCATATCATTAATGTTGTACTACCCCTTCACATTCACAGTCTTAAATAGTGTCTCCTCTCTTAATTCCCTATTTATTATTAGGAAGCAAGCATACACACTTAAGCCCACCAAACGAAATAGAAATCCTCTTAAAATCGTCTTAAAAACACCTCAAATTAGAAAAGCAATAGGAGAAAAAGCTTTCTGTAAAATAGCCCGGCCACCTAGGCCCCGCTACACTTTGATACCCGAGTGCTTTTAAAGCAAACTAAAAGAGCGCATAGAGAAATCTGATAGATACAACTATTTCAGAGATAATGGATATAGCTGTTACATTCAAAAAAGGAGTGACAATGACTTATAATAGCATATACGTTTGATTCTGAGAAAGTACACAATTGTACAGAAGCATATACAGCTATGCTTTTGTATACTTTCTCTTGTATATATGATTCCTTTTTTATTTATTTTTATTTTGTTTTATCTATTTGTTAACCAGGTAAGTCCACAGGATATCTCTGTCTCTTTTCAGGGGTGACCCAGGAACACTGACCGGTTAAGTGATACAGCAGGAAAATGGAGGTGATGATGGCTGGAATCAAATATCAACCATGGGATGGGCAAGGTCAGTCTCTAACCAAATTGGATGGGTTAATTCAAGCACAAAAAAGGAGAAAACTGGATATGCTTAAAATGGCCCTTAAGTGCAGCTAGTCTAGTACTTACTTATGATCCTAGTGTACCTATGCAGTTAACACACTAAATGAAATTAATTACATTGTAAGCACTTCTGACTCCCATTTTCTACCAGAATCTTTTGTTAAGCCTTCATCAGTATGGCTTGTAGGGTCAGCATCATCCCTAATTTAGAGGTACATTTTTCACTGTCTGTCAGCTAGTTTAAGATAAATCAGTTTCATTCCTTGTTATATACGACTGAAATAGGTTCATAGTAGCTACTAGACATGCGGTCTCGGAGGCCATTGAGGATCCTAGCCCAGCTTTCCAAACACACTGTCTGATAAGGTGACTTTCCCAGAGTCACACAGTAAGCAGGTGGAGGCTGAAGGATTCAAACTCTGGGCTACAGGAAGAAGCTCATTAACAGCTAAAAGCCTTACACCTATGTACTAATTGCAAGGCTAATTAATAATCAGTATTAACAGGGTACTTTTATTTATGAAAAACAGTTAATTAAAGCTGACTCCCACCTAGTGGTAAAGGGAAACTTAACTTTACTTGCCTTTATCTGTGCTCAAATACCATTGTATTGAAACATGTGTTTTACTGGTTTGATCTCATGAGTCTTCCAGGAAACACTGGCATATTGATGTCCAACTATCAGAAAGTGTTTTGAAAGATGAAGGGTTGATATCATTCAATATAATTTTTAAAAGCAATTCAAAAACCTTCCTTGATAGGTTCAGCTAAATCTTTTACACTAAACAATATTACAGTCATCATTCAGATACTGCTATTCACCCTTTTCCTTAAATAATAGTATTTTTCATTAATTCCTGTTAAAATAAATAGGACAATGCTATGCCCATTCCATATGCACTTACAATGGTGGAATACTGTACATGTCTTAGTTTCTGGTTTGACTGTTCTGAAGATGGACAGGCTTTCTCTTTTCAAACCAAGTTATGACTATATTTTAGCTAAACACAAATCAGTGGCCAACTATCCACTGAATAGATCACTGATTTGGGCAATATACTAAAATAAAATACATTTTACAGACCACACTTGTCCCACACCACTGACACTAGGCTAAAATACCTGAAACAATTTTCCTGTTGATCAAAATTCAAAAAGACACTTATAGTTCAAATAAAGATGTATCCATGTCTATAAATACTAAAGAAAGTCTGAAAAGGATCCATCCATCTACAAGCCATTTTTCCCAATTTTGCACATGGGGATAGAGTGTCACTTTAACAGTGACAGTTAGCTAGAGCCAAGGTTCACATTGCTGGGTGGTTATTCCTGCCATGGTAGTGCTGTATCACACACTCACATACACGCTAACACCTATGGCCAGTTTAGAGTGTTCAGTCCATCTACTGTATGCCTTTGGAGTGTGGGAGGAAACCAGACCACCCATAAGAAACCCACATGAACACAGGGAAGACATGTAGACTCCACACAGAAGGCACCCCAGCCAAGAATAGAACTGGAGAGCCTCTTGTTATGAAATGACAATGCTATCCACTGTGTCACTGTGCCTTCCAGGAATTCACAGAACACAGAAAGACATCATAACACAAAAGTAATATCATACATTTTATTGAACCAGCATAGGTTTTGCAATTACTTTAGCTTTCGAACTAACAGGAACCTCCTTCTATAACAATATCTGTTTTAGTCTAATAAAATGTATTAATGTCACATCTGTGTTCCATTGTCTTTTTTATGTTAATAGACCAACACAACAGTTTTTAATTTTTTCTATCATGTGGAAATTCATAGCTGATCAATATGATAAGGAATCACAGGTAAAGAGAAAACACTTATTTTCAACTGCACCGTGTTTTTTCTTGTCTTTTTAAAGTACTTTCCCTTTTTAATTTTTCAAAATCTTTTGTGTTTCCAATATCATGATGGAAATGGACCCCATTCCTAAGTCAAAGTATGATTAAAATTCATGAAATTAGTATTGTTTCAATCTTTGATGTTAGCCAGAAGTTCTCTTTGCAGAACCTGCAATGTGCCCATTAATGGCTTCTGCAATTTGTATGGGGTTTCATGTATCGGTAACATATTTAAGTATGATTGTAAATTTCTGCTACCATTGGAACTGTATGGGTATCCTTCTTCCACATTGTCCTCATTTCTGCCTGCAAATCCTGATGTTTTATGACTTTGTGTCTCTTTGTACATAAGGCACTGTGGTCACTGGGTGTAGCAATTTCAATGCTACTTTTGTCTTCCTTTCATGGACTACTATATCTGGTTTTCTCACATCTGTTTCTTGAACTGTTGGAAATGGGTGATCCCATGTGATATAAACCATCATTTGCTATAATGCTTTGTGGCTCATGTTTCCAGTGTTTTTCAGCTACTTCAATATTATAATGTTTGAACAACGCTCAATGCAACATTCTTGCCACATTATTATGCTTTTCAGTATACAGTCCTTCTTCCATTAGTATGTAACAACCAGCAACAAAATGTGTGACTGTTTCTAGTTCTGTGACTGTTTCCAGTTCTGTTTTACAAAACCTACATTTGTCTGTTTCTCCCACATGTTTAACGGAGTTTGTAAACCAAAGTGTACGCAGTCCATTGGGCAGATGATATTAACCTTTCATCTTATGGCTTAAATTCACCACTCCTTAGCCATTCCTGCATTTGATACTGATCAACATGACGTTGTTCCAAGAGATTTCTATACTTGCAACTACACTTATGCATTTTCCACATTTTTTGCCTTCTCATCTGATCCTTCACCTTATATTCTTTCTTTTGATTTTTGGCACATTCAGTTGCTGCCTGATTTTTATCTGTTTCTGGTTTGATTTCCATTCCCACTTGATACTGATATGCTTCTGCAAAACTAAGCAAGGAAGTCATCTTAGACTTATTCTCCTCGTGTTTTAAAACTTTCACTTGGGTCTTGTGAGGTCAGCAAATATGTATGCATTCCTACAATTGCAGATCTATACATTTAATCAATTTCGAGGAAGCCCATACTGCCTTCAGAACAGGGAATATATAACCTTGGTATACATTGATTTTTATAAATCATTTGATAAGCATGAAACATCCTCCTTGTTTTCTTGTCCAACTGATCCAATACCTTTTGGGGCCAGTCAGTCACTCCAAAACTGTAATTTAGGACAGGAAGAGCAAATTGATATATAGCTTGGACTTTGTTCCTAGATGTTAAAGCTGTTTTCAGTATTAATTTTCTTCTTCTAAAATATTCCTTACAAAGTTTTATTCACATTTATCATGTTTTATTGCTGACCTTTCATCAGTTCCCAAATATCTATAGACTCCCTCTCACTCAAGTTCTTTTATATCACATTCGTGTCCTAAACTAGTGTTTTCTTCGTGTTGTAGCTTTCTGGCTTTAAAGATTGATTTTGCACATTTATCAAGACCAAATGACATTCTTATATCATCTGAGAAAAGTTTGACCACTTGCAATTGTGTTTTCAGTTCGTCATCTGATGAAATATTCCATTTTTAATCATTCACAAAAAGAAGATGAGAAGTCTTTACAGTTTGTTGTTTTCTGGGAGCCAAATTGTAGCCATGACCTAATCTGCTAAGTAGACAGCTTAATGGGTTATAGGCAAGGCAAAAGAGCAGCAGTGACAGAGAATCACCCTGAAATATCCCCCTTTGAATTTTTATCTCTGGAATAATAATTTGTCCTTTAACATGGTTTAACTGCAAAGTGGTTTACCACTATTTCATGGTTGCTGTAATGTAATCAATCAGTGTAGGGTGTATCTTATACATTTTAAGCACTGTTTCAAAATTTTTCTTTTGTAGTCTATCCATGCCATACTTAGATTCTTTCCCCTTTTACAGTTTTTCATTATGATTTTATTTAGCAGCAAATGATCCTTTGTTCCATATGACTTTCTTTTATTACCCTTTGTTTTATTGCCATGATTGAGTTTTCTTCTAAGTAACTATAAACTCTGTCAGCATGAATTCCAGTGTATAGTTTATACATCGAAGGCAGGTTATTGGGCTATAGTTTTTAGTATACAGGTTCGGTCTTAAATAGGAGTATTGTTTTTCCTGTTGTTAACCAGGCTGGTGTCTGTTTGGGGTGTGCATACACATAGTTCTTACTCATGGCTAAATCTTCATGGAAAGATGTTAATAATTTTCACTAGAACTTAGGTACTGCATCTGGGCTTGGGTTCCAATTAGAAGCGTTTCTTAACTTTGTTTCAGTCTCTCTGGCCATTACTTCATCCCATTTCATATCCTGTGCGTTTGAACTTTTTATTCTTTCTTTTCCTTTTTCTGTTCATTTATCATCTTTGTTATGTTCCACAGGACCTTCATAGATACTTCTCCAAAATGTATCTATTTCTTCTTTTTGGTGGTGTTCCAATTCATTTTGCTTTGTTTTCCAACTGTCTATAAAACTTTTTGAGTCATCAATAAATTGCTTATTTGTACTTTTCCTTTACATTTATCTGCATATCGTCTAAGTTTTTCTGCCTGTGCTGATATTTTTAGTTTATTATTAGCAATAGTGCAAGATAAATCTTGGTCTGTTCTGATACTGTACATTGCTTTTATCATGTCTATCTTTCTGAGTATTTTTGTTGATCTGTTCCCTCTTCTATACTCTTTTGACAATGACACCTCTTGCCATAATTGCTTGATAGTTTTCTCTGTAAAATTCTTCCATGACAGCATTAGATTTCTCACCTTCCTTTCCCTTCCTTACTGTCCTGTGTTTTTGTGGTATGATTTTATCTGTTATTAATTTAGCTGCATACTAATATACCATATTTACTTCTGTCATATTGCATGAATCTCTATGAACAGTCCAAATTACTGTGTTCATTTGTTTTATCAAGCTTTTAACTTTTGGTGTTTTATTGTTACTTTCTTTAGTCTGTTTCTTTTCATTGATCTTGATATGTCTGTCCATCTCTATTAAATCAAGCAACTCTTTTCTTAGATCATTTTCTTCTAAACTGAGGGCACATTCTTTGTTCTCCATTTCCTGTGGGCATTCTATAGAAAGTTCCAGAGCACCTTCCTGTGCCATATTCTCTTCAGTTTCATCCTGTGTTATCCATTACTCTTTTGTATGGGAACTCACTGGCCTATCACTCTACAACACTGACTGTGTCAGAGTTGCCACAGTTTCCTGTTCCTTCCCTTGCTGTGCATCTTCAACTGAACTTTTGCACTGGTTTCCTATGAAAGGCTCCAAAGTAACTTCATATAGCAACTGATCAGATATTTCCCACTCCACTGGTTTCTCCTTAATTTGGGGGTCCATTGCTCTATACTACTATGATGTGACTAAAGTTAGTTTTTTTGCACTAAATCCTTCACTTTGCAGGTAATCCATAACCTCAGCTTATATTTATTTAACTTTTCCATTACTAATCCTCTTTTCTACTTTTCCTGTTTGTTTTTTTTTTTTGTATTGCAAAATTTTTGTATATCAGGATGCCTCTGCCTATATTTCTCTTAAAATATCTTTGGTGCTGCTTGTATTGTATTGGTTAATTTTGCTTACTCATTTGCATAAATATTGCACCATATTAAATCTCTTTTTCTTTCCCTAGTCCATATTACTTCATCAGATGTCTCCTGCTCATCCTGTTTCTCCTTACTTGGGGGACTCATTTTTACATCATGCTGTGATATAACCGGTGTTAAGCTTTCTACAGTAAATCCTTCACATTGCAGGTATTCCATAACTTCAGCTTCTATTTTTTAACTTGTACTTTACTAATCTTCTGTTCTACGTTCACTCTTTTTGATCTTATTATTTGTATTTTGAAATTTTCCATATCAGGATGCCTTTGCCTGTATTTCTCTTCAAATATGTTTGGGGCTGGTTGTTTTTTATGGATAAGTTTTGCTTTCTCCTTTGTATAAATATTGCATTATATCAGATCTCTCTTTCTTTCCCATGCCCATATTTCTTCGTTATACCTTTCAAAATCTCCAGATTTTGTTCTTTATAATTTCACACTTCCTCAGTTGCTCCTTTTTCCAAATAGCCCTAGGTTTCTTGGTCTATATCATTTTTTTTTGTAAATCGATGGTATTAATGAATACAACTTTTATTTCAAGCTTCTGACAGTTTTTTTGTGCAAGTATTGTTCTTTCCTCTAATGTCTCTCTTAATCTGTTTATATATCTTCTGTCTGGAGATTCTAGGCTTCTTGCATAATAGTAACAATACATAATTTATTTCTTATCCTCAATAGTCTACTCTGTTGTTTTTATAACTCTTTTTTGGCGTATCAGTTTTCGTGATTTTTGTGGACTACTACTCCCTTCTACAACAGGGGGCATTCTCCCACTGTTCCTGGGATTTTTTCCAGTCCTGGCATCAGTGTGCCTACCAAGATTGAACACTTTTTTATCCTAGGTCTTGTGCACTCAACTATCTTTTTATTTTTTAGCCTACATCTGTTTATGATATATGCTATACAAAAATACAGTCAAATATCAGTGTCATCATGGTGAAATTTTATGAAATACAGGGTCTACCAGGTGAAGGTACTCACCAAGACTTGAGGATGAATTCAGTTCCAGCAATACTACTGTCCTTTGCTTACTGATTTATCATCTATCCAATCAATCCCATCAATTCCATCAATATTATACTTTCTTATATAGAGTGTTTTATGACCCGCAGTGGTGGTGCTGTGGTAGCATTGTCAACTCACAGTAAGACATTGTCTGGTTCGATTCTCAGCTAGAGCGTCTTCTGCATGGAGACATGCGTGAATGGGCGCACCTTCGTTGAAGGTTGTGCATCAGGGCTGGTAAATCAGCACGTAAAAATCAACTACCAATCATTAGCGGACCGGAGTTCCGCTGTGGCGACCCCTAACCAGGAAAAACCGAAAGACACAACAACATATAGAGTGTTTTATACACCAGAAAGATACCAAATGTATTCCCTCTGACTAAAGTTACTTGTTGGATGTGTTCTGATATGCAGAAAAGTATTTGCAACCACATCTACTTTGAATGCTCCTTTCTGAGCAACTTCTGGTACAAATTCAAAAATGTATTCAGTTCTTATGGCCATATAACATGGCTAAATTACAGCAACTGTTTCATTTCTTTTTTTCTTTTTTTAATATTTCCATTTTAATGTTTGTTAACAGTAAGCATTCCTTCCTTGGATCTTTTTGGTAGCTGCAAGGAATTGTATTAAAAGAACACATAAAACCACATATAACCCTACAGGGTGTATATCACATAATCGAAATCCCAAAATATCGAACACCATAAGCTCGAACTTGGAATGTCGAAATCTGATATAATCGAAAGCTCAGAACAAGCACACCAAAAAAAGTAATCCACACATATACACTTAAAATCCTACTTCTAACCCTACACTAAACCATACATGCACTACTGTCTATCCACTTAACCTTAACCCAAACCCTAACCCTAAGGTCCATAACTCTCGCGCACTCACCTTACCAGCTCCCTAACCCTAGGGTCCGTAACTATCGCACACTCACCTTACCTGCTCCCTAACCCTAAGTTCCCTGCACACTCACCTTACCTGCTCCGTAACTCTAAGGTCCCTAACTATCACACACTAGCCTTACCCGCTCCCTAACCCTAAGGTCCCTAACTATCGCACACTCACCTTACCCTCTCCCTAACCCTAAGGCCCATAACTATCACACACTCAGCCTACCCGCTCCCTAACCCTAAGGTCCCTAATTATCCCACTCCCACACTCACCTTAACTTGGTCCATTCGCACACTTACCTTAACCCAGTCTGTAACCTTCACACCACAGTGGAGAAAATAGTGAAGTGGCAGAAACAGCCCACCGAATTCTTTCCAAGGAAATAATTTTATGTTCTGCAGCTTCGCTATTTCAGCGTTCGTTGTTTTGGGTTCGATATTATAACATTCAACGTTTTACTACTTCGATTTTATAATATAAACCCACCCTACAAAGGAGGAAAGACTAATATAACAATACTTTGAGAATGTGAATTATAAATACTGGCTTGTGTCAGGTATGTTAATGGATAGTATTTCTGAGCAAATGGATGCATAAGTTAGATCATGCTTAAAGGTTAAAAAGAACTTAACTTTAACTAAGACTAAAACACAGAAATTCAAACTTGTGCATAGATCTGTAATTATAAATTCACTTTGTAGACATTCTTTATAAGCAGTTAGTTATCCTATTAATGTTTGAAGTAGCTTGAATATGTTGTTTGGAATGAAATTATTATAGCTGCTTCATTTGTTATAACTGCTTCAAATACTGAGCACTGAGCAAGGACTTCTCTTTTCTTCTCTCCGACTCTTCTTCACTTTCTAATCCTTTTTCTGTTTTCTGTTCTGGCCACTTTTTAATAGAAAGTTTATTGAGAGAGAAATAAAGGACTTTTGCAAATATCTGCAAATGAGTCCTTATGTTATGGTACCCAGGAGGAAACACTAAGAGACCACAAGGCCACCTGAGGCAGTCAGAGATAAATTTAGATGCCTATAGTCCTGACAGGCCAGTTAGTCCTGGGATAACCTTAAGAGCACCCAGACAGTCACCCAGGTTACATTTGAAGAAAGATATTAATTCATATTGCTTAACCTGCAGAAGTTGTTTATTCAGAGAAGAGAGAGGTGTTGGGTGATGAATTTCTCTCTCCATCATATTCTGTTTACATGTAAATGAAGGCTCAGGTCTCTGTTTCTAATATTAGCTGCATTGTTTCACTTATAGAGATGTAAGAGCATGGCAGACAGGTAGATAAGACACAAATCATCCCTCAGGAGTTTAAAAGATACAAGGTACAGGGACTGTTCTTCCAGACTTTCCTGATAACTAAGGTTCTTAAGACCAAAGACATTCTTAGTTATGAAACTCTAGGACTTTTTAAGTTTGTTGATATGCTTACTGATATATATATATATTAAAGGGAGTGATTTACCTTATAATGGGTCTGCTCAGTGCTGAAAACAGGGAAATGATAACTCTTTGAATCTAGACAAAATTCCATTGGCTATTTATTATGCTAAGTAGAAGGATTTCCTGCCTACAGTTGCCATGTGATGATCAAAGTAAAGAGAACTATAAACCCAAATGCTCATGTCCTTGACTACCTTTTCATTTAGTAAGTGTGCATTATCCATATTGTATGCTGTAGGTTATTTCTTTTTTCAGACGGAAACAATACTACACTTTCTAGTGTTTAGTTTAAACCCATTATCCATATACTAGATATTAACTAGGGTAATCTCTTTGAACATTGTATCAGTATCTGAGGGGGTCTGGACAATGACACCCACTTTGCAGTTATCTTCAGATTTAGTTAACTAAATGCCATGGTTATCATTATTGAGATTAGAGAAGTACATACATAACAGGAGAGGATCCAGTACAGATCCTGGGGGACTCCAATGGTCACCTTAGCATTATTCAAAGGGGCACCTGCCACACCAGTTATGTAGGATCTGTCTTATAATCAGTTGACTATCCATCTTGCCTCATAAGCATTCATGTTTAAGGATGATAGTTTCCCTACAATTCCAGCATGCGGTATGATTTGGATGCTTTGGCCAGATGAAGATATATTGCATGAGCCGCATAAATACTGTCCACAATTTGTGATACCGTCTCAAAGAAATTAACAAGTTTTAATAGGCACACTCTCCCCTTGATGAAGCAAAATTGTTGGGGGTCAAATCTTAAGAGATTCTAGATATCATTATTAATGGTTATGATACAACATAAATATTTTTCTCACATTGTTAGAAAAATGACACGAATAACAAAACATATCAGGATACAAATAAATCAGTTGTTCATTATTTAACTATCTACAAAATGATAGCATTTTAAGTATTTATAGTTCAAAATGGCAGAGAAATTCTGTGACATTGCCATGACACAGACACCAGTAAATGTCCAGCACATTTAATAAATTATTATGCATTTAGATAAAATATGATGATGGAAAGGAGAGTCAGGCAGAAAGAGCATTGACATTCTGCACGCATTATGAAGTTGATCATTTTAGTGGCCAACCTGCTAGCTCACTAATTTCTCCATGTCTTTTGGGTTTCTAGTACAATGACAGGAATGGACCCAATTCCTTAGTCAAAGTATGATTAAAGTTCATGACATTAATATTGTTTCAATCTTTGTTTTAGTCAACGGTGCTCTTTGCAGCACCTGCAACATACCTCTCAATCTCTTAACTCAACAAATCTGGGCAAAGCTTGACATAATAGGGGGGACAAAGGGCCAAAAATAGGTACATATTTTAAATATTGCTCTTATAAACTTAGAAAGTTGCTGTAATAACAGAATTTATGTTAGAATGCATTTTCTGAAGGATATGAAGTCTGAAATTCAAATGCATGTTATTATTTAGTGACTTTAATCCTTAAATCATCCCAGTGATTTGTCAAAAAAACACAATTTTTATGAGGAACTGACCGAAAATATGAGGCAAAAATCTGGACATTCTGTGAAAATCTGTACAGTTGAAAGGTATGACCTGCAATGTACCCAGAACTGACTCTTTTTGTAATTCATATGGAGTTACTTGTATCAGTTACATATTTAAATATGACTGAGACCTATTGCTCTTACTACTATTAGAACTGTCTAGGTATCCTTCCTCCACATTGCCCTCATTCCTGCCTGCAAATCCTGGTATTTTATGATTTTGTGTGTCTCTCTGTTAGTAAGTCACTGTAATCACTGGGTGTAGCAATTTCAAAGATCAATGCTACTTTTGTCTTCTTGCCATGGACCACTATACCTGGTTTTCTCAGATCTGTTTTCTGAACTGTTGGCAATGGGTGATTACATCTGAAATAAACTTCATCATTCTCTATAATGCTTTGTGGTTCATGTTTCCAATGCTTCTCAGCTATGTCAATATTATAATGTTTGCAAAGTCCCCAATGCAACTGTCTTGCCACATTACTATGCTTTTCTGTATACAGGCCCTCTGCCTTTAGTGTACCACACTTGGCGATAAGATGTGCAACTGTTTCCAGTTCTGTTTTACAGAACATGTATTTGTCTGTTTCTCCCACATCTTCAATGAACTTTGAAAACCAAAGTGTACACAGTTCACTTTCTTGGGCCACAAATATTAACCTTTCATATTTTAGTTTAAATTCACCTCTCATTAACCATTCCTGCATCAGATCCTGATTGATATGAATACGTTCCAGGAGTTTTCTGTACATGCAACTATATGTATGCCTTTTCCACATTTCAAACTTTCTCATTTTATCCTTCTATTTATATTTTTTATTTAGTTTTTTGTTACTTTTGGTTGCTGTCTGATTTTTGTCTACTTTTAGTTTGATTTCCATTCCCATTTGATGCCAATATGCTTCTGCTAAACTAAGCAGGGAAGTCATCTTAGATGTGTTGTCCTCGTGTTTTAAAACTTTCACAGTGTTTGGATCTGGTGAAGTCAGCATATATGTATGCAGTCCTACACGTGCAGCTCTATATATGTAATCAGTTACAAGGAGGCCCATACCTCCTTCAGAATGAGGAATAATTAATCGTGGTATACACTGATTTGATAAGCATGAAGCATTTTTCTTGTTTTCCTGTCCAAATGATCCAATACCTTTTGGGGCCAATCATTCACTCCGAAAATGTAAGTTTGAACAGGAAAAGCAAACTGGTTTATAGCTTGGACTTTGTTCCTAGATGTCAGGGCTGTTTTCAGTATTAAATTTAGTCTTCAAAAATATTCTTTACTGAGTTTTGTTTGCATTTGTTCATGTTTTTTGTTGATCCTTCATCAATTCCCAAATATTTATACACTCCCTCCTGCTCAAGCTTCTTTATATCACATCCCTGTCCCAGACTGATTCTTGGTGCTGCAGCTTTCCTGCTTTAAATGTTGCTTTTGCACATTTGTCAAGACCAAATGATATTCTTACATCATCTGAGAACGCTTTAACCACTTGCAATTCTGCTTTTAGGAACTACACAGTTCTAAATCATCCACTTGATTGTTTTCTGGGAGCAAAATTGTAACCATGACCTAATTTGTTAAGTAGACATTTTATTGTGTTAAGGACAAGAAAAAAGAGCAGCAGTGACAGAGTAACCCTGGAATATCCTCCTTTGACTTTTTAGCATTGGGATAATACTTTGCCCTTTATAATTGCCTTGGTGCAAACTGGTTTGCCACTGTTTCATGGTCACTGTAATATAAACTGATTAATGTAAGGTGCATCATATACATCTGCAACCACGCCTTTATCCATGAATGTGAGATAGTGTCAAATGCTTGCTGTAATCAATCCATATCATACTTAGATTCTTCTCCATTTTACAATTCTCCATTATGACTTTATTTAACAACAAATGATCCTTTGCTCCATATGGCTTTCTTTTGTTACCCTTTTGTTCATTTGCCACAGTTGAGTTTTCTCCTAAATGACTATAAACCCTGCCTTTATCAATGCCATTATATAGTTTGCTCATCATCAGAAGGCAAGTCATTGGTCTACAGTATTTAGGATAGCTTGCAGTTTCACTCTGAAGGAGGAGTATCATTTTTCCTGTTGTTAACCAGGTTGGTATCTGTTTGGGATGCACATATAAGTAGTTCTTACTCAGGGCTAAATCATCATGTAAAGATGTTAATACTTTTAACCATAGGTTAGGTACTGCATCTGGGCCTGGGATTTTTCACTGTTTGTTTTACTTCTTCTATCCATTTGGCATCTTTGTTATGTTCCACAGAGTCTTCATAGATATTTCTCCAAAAAGTGTCTGTTTCTTCCTTTTTTGTTGGTTTCTATTCCTTTGGCTTCATTTCCTGATTCTGTATAAAACTTATTTTGGGTCATTGATGACCTGCTTACTTTTCCTTTGTATTTATCTGTATACCTTCTAAGTTTTTCTGCTTGTGCTGATATTTTAAGTTTATTATTTGCGTGTATGATAGATCTTACTCTGTTCTGATACTGTGAGTTGCTTTTATCACATCTGTCTTTATAAGTGTTTCTGTTGATATGCTCATTCTTCTATACTCTTCTAACAGTGACACTACTTATCTTAATTGCTTCATTGTTCTCTCTATTTGATGTGTCCATGATGGCATATGATTTCTTCTCTTCCTTTCCATTATTTCTCTATGTTTCTGTGGAAATACTATCTGTTATTAATATAGCTGCACAGTACTTCTGTTATTTTACATGGGTTTCTGTTAATAGTCTAGATTTGTTCATCTGTTTTATCAGACTTCTAGCATTTTGGGGTCTTACTGACTTTCTGTAATCTGTTTCTTCCATTAATCTTAATATATCTGTCCATCTCCATTAAATCAATTAACTCTTCCCATAGATCCTTTTCTTCTAAACTTTGGGCTCCTTCTTTGTTCTTTGTTTCCTGTGGGCATTCTACAGAAAGTACTGGAACATCTTCCTGTGACATATTCTTTTCACCTGCTTCCTGCATTATCCATTGCTCTTTCACTTTGGGACTCACTGGCCTATCACTCCAGAACATTGACTGCATCAGAGCTGCCACTGTTTCCTGCTCCTTAATTTCCTGTAAGGCTCCACTCCTGTTTGCTTAAATTAGTTTCCACAACATCTTCTTGATTGGACCCTTGCTGCCAGTGTGGGAATGATCAGGCATACTGCAATGTTCACATTCAGAATCACCCTGCTCAGTACAATTACAGAGCCAGACAGATCTGATGACAGCATGCATTCAGTGAAAATGCTTGCTATATAATGCACATCATTTTCATAATTTCTTTGTCAATTTGAAGTCAGTCTTTGTGAGGTAATGACATTTGAAATGTACACAGTTGTTGTGGTAATGTAGTAAATTAAATGTAAGATTGTACTACCTGACTGTATTTCAAGTAATGCTGACCAAAATATCTATCAAATACATGAACACTGGAAAAATTTAAACATTGTGTCATACTGGATTAAGACAAATGCGGGTTAAGATGACCTCATTTAACAGAAGACACATAGATGCAATAGATAGATGAAACAGAACTACATAGGAATCCCATATATGTGTCAGCAATACAAGCTTGCTGGTCCACATTTTCTCTAAATGTAAATACTGTGTCACCCTTAATGTTATTTTCCTCAAATAACCCATAAGTCACAGTGATGTCAGAAAAATGGTTACAGTTAAGTATTTTAGCACTTAAACATGCACTGCATCATATCTTCATTTTCCACATCATCCACCTTTGTCTTTACAACATTGACAATTATCCCTAGCTCTGTATAATAGCAGTAAATAGCCATGGAAATCCCAAAGGAGAGATTCTCAAATGGTTTACATGTGATTCTGCTATGACCTCAGATTCCTAATTTGCTCTAAATGTTTATATTTCTGTGTCATTTTCTCACATTTGTCAATTGTAAGAGACAAAACTCA
The DNA here is from genome assembly GCF_019279795.1 of Protopterus annectens. Classification (NCBI taxonomy): domain Eukaryota; kingdom Metazoa; phylum Chordata; order Ceratodontiformes; family Protopteridae; genus Protopterus; species Protopterus annectens. The sequence continues at coordinate 626,910,390 of NC_056732.1, read as the reverse complement.
ATAAGAAATGCTTAGGTATGAAAGCACAAACTACTGCATAGAATAAAACAATATTTGTCCTACATTTCTTGCTCACTGCTGGTCTAACTAAGATTCTTTGTTACTTATAATCTTATATCTACCGCTCCCACTACAGAATTCCAGTACCGGTCTCATAGCTATAATGTAACCACTCCACTTCGGAATTTCTATACATCTGCAATGTGTTCTTGAAAAACACTACTAGTCATTAAATTATCATCTCAGTGGAAAAACTGAACAAAATACCATTAATCTCTTTCTTTGCAGTCTGCAAGAACTTCCATCTGGAAACAACATTCGCTAAGAAGCTTCTTTGTTTATTCATTCTCTCAGTCATTGTATTTGGATTGTCTTTAATCCTTGGGGTGAACATAAAAACGGTCCATCTGGATTAGAGTTTTACTCTGGTAAATAAATGGAAAGTAAAATAAATAAATGAATAAAAATGTAATGAGAAGTGGAGGAAATGCCTTTGCCTCCTCCACTGCCTCTTGACTCTTCCACAAGCCATATTGCCATAGGACACCAGTTATCAAATGGACAACAAGGAGACTATCTAGACATATCTCATGCCAAATTCTGGAACATCAGTACTATAACATTTTTCCCTAGTTATCTTTTTCTAGTATATCCCAGGAGACTTTGCATTTAATTATGTTGAAGTTCTTTTGTAGGTCTATCTACATAGCCACTTTTAGCCATCAGCAAAACTTGCGGCTGCTAGGGGTCTTATGATTCTTCTCTATCCATAAACTCTGATAGCGTCCACACATTAATTTATGCCCTTATTCCGGTCAGAGAACCATTTCTCCTCTTCTCCTTTAATTTCAGCGGAATCTTATCCAGACTCTTTGCTAGCACTTATGCTATTACCTTGATGTATGTGTTTATTAAGGAGACTGGTTTGTAATCCCCTGCTTCCAACCTGTCTCCCCCTATTTTGGGTTCATTACTACCCAGGGATCTTTTCATTGTTTCTATTATTTTCCCTGTTTCACTTATATTTTCCTACTTGTCCTTCATAACTGCCTATATTTTCTGTTGACTGCAGTCTACCAGCTACCATCTAGGCTCCCTAGCTTTCATTATTTCATTGCCATCACAGTCTCTTTAATTTCCTCCACCATGACTTTTTTCATTCAGTTTCTTCCTTTTTATTCTTTCTGTTTAGCACCTCTCTTCTCTACATGCAGCCTCACAGTGGACTTCCCTTTCCTTCTTCTCCTCTTGGTATATTTGTTGGGAAGTATTCTTTAAAGGTGGTGCTAACCCTGTGTACGTCTCTATGATTTTGCCCTCTTTTTTCATAATGCTTGGTACCATTCTCTCAGCTTTTCCTTTTTGCACTTCCTTGCTAGATGTTTCCCCAGTTTCTCCCCAGTTCTTCACCAGTAGTCCTCCGAGTACCATTGCTCTACTTCCACTATAGTTGTTACCTTTTCTTCTATTTCAATTGCTATCAATGCTTTCTCTGCCCTTAGTGTTTTTCTGTCAATACCATTTTCACATTTCCCTTTGTATACTGTTTAGTTCTCCTTCCAGTTTATATTCCCTCATCTTGCCTCCTTTTCCTCACATTCTCTCTCATGATTTTTCTGTAACTGCTGCCTTTATACAATCCCAACAGTGGTTCCCCAATTCTGCCTTGTCTATGTTTTTCTCTTCTACTGTCTCTTCTATTGTTTTTTTTTTTTATATAATTCTTGCTTCCTTTCCTGAACTTTCCACTTGTAACTCACCCATCTCTATCCCAGACATTCTCCTAGCTCCCTCTTTGTCCTTATTGTCATTACTGCTGCTGCATAGTCTGATATGTATTTCACTTGAATTTGTATCTCCTCCACCATTTTTACAGTTTCCTCATTCTCCAGTATCTTGTCCAGTCTACTGGCTTGAATCAAGCAGTTTCTTGTAATTGTGTACTCCCTATTTTCAGGGTGACTTTCCCTCCATGTATCCTTTCACTCTCCTTCTTTCATGTTCTTTTATTAGTTTCTTTTAATCTTTATATTGTACTCTTGTTTGCAAAACAACCTGTCTTTCTTAGAGTCTACTGTGGTATTTAAGTTCCTCCCACCGCTTTTTCCATCCATCCTTTTTTATCTGATTCCATTATTCAAAGAAACTGTTGAAAAAGTATTTTGTATTCTTGTTTAAGGCATGCCACTTCCCTGTTGTCTATCTCCTTCCAGTTATTCTTTCTTGCAAATGCACACACACATATACACACGCACACACACACACACACACACTATATATATATATATATATATATATATATATATATATATATATATATATATATATATATATATATAGTTACAGGTCATTAGATCGAATGCTAATATAAGCAAATACTTTTAACCTGTAAGTAAGAGTGAATGCTCATATAATCAAGCTCTTTTTTGAATGGAAGTTTTGTCAGCAGTATACTGAATTAGATTGTACCACAGTGGGGTAAGGGAATTTTCCCTCACCCCACTGTCATGCGATCTTGGAGTTGAGATATATAATTAGCACATGGTAGGTGCAGTGGGCAAGGGCACTTTTAATTTTGCTTATTTGTGATAATTTTAATGATTGCTTTTCTTACTTGCATTAATAAGAGTGTTCAGTGTTTGATAGTATAATTTTATATATATATATATATATATATATATATATATATATATATATATATGTGTGTGTGTGTGTGTGTGTGTGTGAATGAAAAATGTAATATATTTCAGAATGAAATGTGAGAGCTCGAGGATATTTAAAGGTAGAGACTGTGCGACTCATGATGGACTAAGTGAGTAGTAATTTATTTATTTATTTGAAGTTGTTAACTGGTGTAAAGAACTAATAATAAATGTCCAACTTCTGTTTCAGTCTGGCAAATAATAATAACAATTAATAATTAATTAATGAGTTATTAATAATTTACTACTGCTTAAGTAAGTAACAGCAGTAATTAATAAGAAGTAATAAAAAGTGGGTAGAGTTAGTTAATTTCTGATTAATACTAAACAGCATAGCTTTGGTCATGTCAGAGTGCTAGCAGTTTTCTAATGAACAAATGGAAAACTTTATGAAAATCATTTCAAGGTAAGCTTATTTGACATCTGATGCCCTTCCAGGTTTTAATATAAGTGCACTGCATACAGAAGGAGTTAGATTAAGGTTATGTAGATCCAATGATAATGAGTTTATTAACAGTGAAAACAGACAGAGACCTAGAATGAAGCTTTGTGATATGCCATTACACTTAATACTTGAGCAAGAGTAGCTCCACCCTAGTTTTATGAGAGGTGTCATGCTGCAGCAGAAGACATAGATACAGATTCTTGTGAATAGAAGTTTTCTAGCCTTAGAGCCACTTCACTGAACAGGAATAACATCAATAAATTATTCCATTGGTAGCCATTTCCTTTAGAACAATGACTCTTTTTTACCTCTCTCTATTGTCCATATAACTAAAGTGAAGTTGTCAGGAGGAAAAATGTCAAATACTTCAGGAATGGGAAGGGTACTTCATCAGATGTGTAGCTGGATGGGGTATTGGAGATTACAATATGGTGTTCTCACTCAAAGCGGTGCCTGTTCAAGTCTCCCCTTCCATTAATCAAGCCTCTACTGACAGAATATTAACCAATCTGTTCTATGGATGTTTCCTAATCATTTCAGGAAAGCAGATCATTATGCCAACTTTTTTTTCATTTCTTCATAAACGAGATCTTTGGAGATCAAGCCTTGACCTTCCTACAATCACCACATATATCAGACTATGAAAGTTCTAGAAGGTTACATTTAGGTTCATAGGTGCATAGGACAATACCAGGCTATTGGCCCAGAGGCCCTTATAAGCCTAACCAAGAATTTTGCTCATGTTCCCACAAAGTCAGCACCTGTTTCACTTGTCCAGCTGGGACAAAAGTGGGATCTTGGAGATGTATTTTCTGTTTCCCATCTAGTTGTCCAAGTTCCTCTTAAAGAGGGATAGTGATGTACTCTGCTTGACATGGAGAGGGAGTCTATTCCACAGATGGGGGGAGTCTTTGGGACACAAATGTATCCTGCCAACAAGTTCTATTAATGTCACAGATCAGGTTGAGGCCTTGTTGTTGTTGTTTCCCTTTCTCCCCTGGAAGGATGTGAGTGACTCTTCCAAATCTTAAAGAAATTACTGGCATATCCTCATCTTTAAGACCAACAGGAATCTTCTCAAGAAATGTTAAAAAGGCAAATTGTATGGAAAATACATGTTCAGTTGGTGGATTTCTTTAGTGTGGTAAATGTGTCCAGTGTGTTTACAAATATCTGGTTCTGGTCATGACAGCACTTAGGATGGGGGCATCAATATTTAGCTTTATCCAGATGTCTTGCAGTTAGAACAGATAAATAATAATATAGACATTGGACAACATTGCTATTTTGTCCATGTACAGTTTTATGAGCAACTACATAGCCACCTAGGGTTTCTCATTCCTTTCCTATTTTCCTGAGCCTGACCATCAATAAAAATAAGTCAAACTTGATTCCCTCTGACTAGAAAATATTTATTGTATCCCTTCTAGACTTAATTAAAAGGGAGCCATTTCCCACTTTGGAGATTAGTAAATGGAAAGTGACCCTGTTCCAGTGGGTGGCATTATAACAGTGAATGATGATCAAAATCTGTCACTGTATTTTGGGACAAAAGTCCCCATGCAGCTTAATATCCCCTGATCTGCTATTTGGTTAAGGAGCTCCAGTGGTGGTATTCATCTTTTAAGAGCAACAACAGGATACTTTTTTACTCCCTTTGGCACCCCAGGACCTAAAGGCAACACATCAGACATGGGTGGGCCACATATATACAGTCAATGATATCCCATGGTGTTTTGTATCTAATGTAGTATATGGGGTATGTATCTTTAACTATGGTAAGGTCTAGTTATATAAAGTTACAATCCATATCAATTTAAAAGAGATATTAACAGCTATCCTGGTCTTGATAGCTTCAAGATTTGACAGAAGGAAGGAACTTTCCTCATTAAGGGAAACAGCAACACAGTCATGTGGTGTATAAAAAAGAAGAGAGGCACACATTGTACTGATTGTGCTTGACAGCCATACACATGTGACTTTGCTTATAAACCTTCTCTTGTTAGCAGTGTCCTTGGCAAGGCAGCATACCAGTTTGGCAGACTGTTTAAAGTCAAGTACTTCTTCCTGATTGTGAATGCTAACTAAACGTAGAAACATTTCCTGGCCTGATTTCTGGCTGTAGGATCCCAGATAGGCCTTGTATCACACTGCAAAGCTCATCTTCCAAAATATGGAACAAGAGCACAAAATGTTCCCACGGAACAATGAAAAACAGATTTACTTTAGGTACTTCAACTCATTATTTTAATCCAAAATGTTTTGAGTCAAACTGACTATAGTGGTCTCCATACCTCACAACACTGAGAAAGCAGTAAAAAATGCTCAAAAACCACAAAACACATACACAGAGACTGGAGAAACGGTCACCATCCAGACTTTACTGTGCTCCCTAGTACTTCGGCATAAAGCCTTCCAGGGAATTATGCAGAAGTACTAGGAAGCACAGTAAAGTGTAGATGGCGACGGTTTCTCCAGTCTCTGTGTGTGTTCAGTGGTCTCCATAACTCCAAACTTCTTAGAGCAAGAAATCTGGAGAAAGCCATAAATAAAAGTAGGACAAAGGCACAAAAATAGGGACATTTTTTAAATATTGTTCTTACAAACTTAGAAAGTTGATAGAATAACAGGTTTTGCATTAACATGAATTTTCTGAAGGGTATGAAGTCTGAAACTCAGATTTCTGTCATCATTTTCTAACATCAGTCTTTAATGATTTCCCAATAATTTGCCAGAAAACCACAAATTTATGAAAAACAGACTAAAATATGAGGAAAAAATCTGGACATTCTGCAAAAATCTGTACAGTTGAGAGGTATGTATGGTGGCCCACTTTTAGTCAAGACTACAATAGCTCTTCCTATAAAATGGTCAGAATCTACACTTCAGGGTGGGTCTGCCTGTTCCACAACATGGAGCCTCTACCACCTTACTTTTCAGTATCCACCTTACCTCTTAGCTACTGACATTTTAGTCTTTAACAATGAGTCATTTTCTTTTGGTGTGGTAAAATACCATTATTTTTACTCCAGTAGGCTGAAAGATAAACCACCAGGAAATCTTATGCATTTAAGTGGGAAAAAAAATTTAATTTGATGCAAGAACATTTTCTCTAATTTTAAATGGGTTTTTAGACTATCCCTCGGATTCAGCAAGCAGCCATGCAGGAATAAGTAATTCCTGCATGGCAGGGACTGTTCCTGTTCAGCACGGCAGCGCGCCATGCATATGTATGAAGGCGTGCTGCAGTGCTCTAAAACGGACATGGTTCCATGTAGAAGCACAGGGGGTGTGTCTGAGAGTAGAGTTCTCACAATACACACACCCCCTGCACTCCAGAATTGCCTTTCAGCAATTTAAAAGGAGTGAGAATGCTCGTAACACCCCCAACCCATCAGAGTAAGGAATGTGGACAAAGCCATAAGGGACAATCGTCCCACAAAGCAGAAAGTTGATAGAATAACAGGTTTAGCATTAGCATGGATATTCTGAAGGGTACAAATAAAAAAACACAATAAATACTTTTTTTTTAAACATGCAATAAAGTTTAAAGTAGCTGCACGGGTGCTCCCATTGCTTAGCTACACTTAGTCCAGCTTAAACAGCCCAAGAAGTTAAATAGCAAGAGACATCCAACAGAAGCAGTACTGCACTAGTGTAGTGGTTAGAGTGTACACTTTACAAGCAGCCATTCCTGGTTCAATCCCCACTGTAGCCAATTTGCATTTTACATGTGAAATCAGTACATAAACGTATTTTTTTATAATTAGCTACTAAATAACATATATTTGTTAACCAGAGTACTATAGTAGGTCCAGATGTAAGGTGTCAGTTTAATAAAGTTGTGAAACCCCCATATAAACACAAGTGCCCCATACAGTATAGTCACACATGAATAAATATAATGAAAGCACATTGGGGGAATGTCAGGGACAGTAAACAAATTTATAATATGTAATGAATGATGAATCAATCCCATACAGCAGATAGTCTATAAAATAAAAAATAAGCAATGCTAAGCATTGCACAGCTCTGCTTACCAGGTGTAAGCATTGTGTAAATATGACTGCTAAGCAATGAGTAGTCCAGCTAAGTGGATTTGCCCATTGGTAAGCAGTGCTGAACCTGCTCCTTTACACACTGCCAACCTTATCTGAGAAGGTTTGCCTGTAGCTTAGCTTAGCTCAGAATATTCAAAACTGTCCAATCACGGGAAAGGGTAGAAATCAGTCATATTTAAACCACGAAGAAGGAAATACAGCTCATAACTGGTTGCAGCTTCCCACTGTAGGCAGTATGGCAGGTGTTGGTGAGGACATGTGCTTCCAGGTGCACCACTAGGGCATACAGGAGTCCAAGGTCATAGTAGGACTCCTGTAAATAACCATAATGAGAGACTGCTGCAGGGCCAGTAACAGGGCTCCCAATATAAAGCAGAACCATGGGACCATCTCATCCATGATATTACCAGTGCCACTGTTATCGCTCTAACTGGTGAGCAGGTCAGGCACCACTATGCTGACTTGAAGCAGAGGAAGAGGTAGCTCTTGGATGAGTGGGCCCAAGAAGCAAGGCAGAGGGGTGATGTCCCAGCAGTGTGTAAGTATTCATATCAATAACTGTTTACTACTTTCCAGCCTGTGTATGTGATGGATAGGTATGTCTAAATATTTCTCCATTCTCTTTATAGCTGCAGCTGAGTGGGCTGTGATTCAGGAAGCCCATGCCAATAGGTTGCAAAGGCTGCATCGAGAGGCTATTGAGTAACAATCCTGATAGTAGTAGTCATACCAAATAAACATAAAGTAGTAGAAAGTCATCTGGCAGTATAAAAACTGTGTATGGGTTGTACTGAATAAACCAGACAATATGACAGTAATAGTCCCATATAGGTGATATTTAAATAAAACCGTAACTGCCTGGCAATAAAGTTCTAAATCCTGGACTGGTTGTGTTTACTCTGGTATTGTATGGCATTTAGTGTTGCATTCTCTGAATAGTAATTTAGTGATAACCACTGTTACCCACATTGTGCTACATAAAAAATATATGTCTAGGAATGTCTGTATAAGACTGTTGTAAGTACAAGGTCAGATTGTACAACCAAGAGAAACTTAGATAGAAAGCACTGAAGGAGCAAACAGCAGTTTCTAAATAACTCACTCTGATGAAACACAAATTGTTGTATTTTTAGCACACACAGCCATGGCTCAAATCCTGGGAGTGGTAGTAAGCTGTGTGCAGCATAATTTTAACTAGGAATCTGGGAATATGTGTAGAAACAGTCAGGTAGTGTTAACAAACATTCCCCCCACAGGTCTTTCAGATAAGAAAACTAACTGGCAATAAAGTTTTAAATCCTGGACTGGTTGTGTTTACTCTGGTATTGTATGGCCTGACATGTAGCATTCACCAAGATCTGATTTCAGAATAGTACTGTTGTGTCTACCACTGTTTCTCACACTGTGCTGCATAAAAATATGTCTAGGAATGTCTGTATAAGACTGTTGTAATTATAACGTCAGATTGTACAACCAAGAGAGACTTAGATAGAAAACACTGAAGGAACAGGCAACAGTTTCTAAATAGCTCACTCTGATGAAATAGAATTTGTTGTATTCTTTAACAGCCACAGCCATGGTTCGAATCCTAGGAGTGGTAGTAAGCTGTATGCATAATCATACCTCTCAACTGTACAGAATGTCCAGATAATTGGCTCATATTTTTGGCCTGTTCCTCTTTTTTTCTGGCAAATCACTGGGATGATCTCAGGACTGTAGTCACCAAATAATGACATACATTTGAGTGGCAGACCTCAGATCCTTCAGAAAATGTATACTAAAACAAATCCTGTTACTCTAGCAACTGTCTAAAAGTTTATAAGAGCAATATTTAAAATGTGTTCCTATTTGTACCCCCATTTTATCAAGCATTGTCCAGATGTTGTGCATTAACAGGCTGAGAGGTATGTGCATAATTTTAACTAGGAATCTGGAAATATGTGTAGAAACAGTCAGGTAGTGTTAACAAACATTCCCTCCACAGGCCTACCAGGTAAGACAAGTAGAATTTATCTGTAAGACAGTTGAAGTATATACTGTATACAAACATAACACTGCCCAACCAAGGCCATAGGGTATTGTAATAATACCGGTTGTAGTAATGATTAGAGCAATTATCATTAAAGTTGTGAGTACTACAAGGATATACAAGTTGTTAATTGACACCCCCCACCATATCTGAAACAATAATCTAAACATACAAATCAATAGGTATATTTTACACCAAACCTGCTATTGGGACATATGTGCTATTGTTCAACAAATATTAAAATGTGTTTCTATAAATATTCCATGTTGAAATACTATCATTGGTGGCCTGTTGCTATCAGTGTAACCTGCATGCCTTTGTAATGGCCACTGTGGTTCCATATATGCATGTGTTCTGTTTGCTATACAACTGTTCCATATCTGTTGTTTTGGGTTAATGGGAATATCTATGCATGCTGTTATAACTAATCCTGGATTGTGTTGACTATTACTAACCCACATATGTTTTAAAACTGCAACACCATAGCACATTTGGGAAGGCTGGTCCCAGTGGACCCACCTCTCCCACCTTATCTGGCCATGGCATCAGGCCCCAGCACATCTGGGACTCACCCCAGGACCTCCTCTTCTGCTGGTCCTGCACCACCTTTGGGTGGAACCACCTCAGGGGATGGGGCTCGTTCCCCCTGGAAGTGGGCATGGACAGGATCCTGTCACCTGAATCCAAGTCCGGGGATTGGTGCGCAGTGAGCTCTGAAAGGAGTTTCTAGATCTGCTGCGTCAGTTTGAGGGCTGTGTGGTGGTGCAATTAGAGGGTCAGTCTGCCCCTCCTGCTCAGCCCCCAGCACAGCCACCTTTGGGGCCATGAAGGTGCAGTGGTGACTGCCCATGGGTGGGGACCTCAGTCCCACTGTTTCCATTTGGGGGCTAATGGGCTTCTGATTTCCAAACACCCCTCCCTGTCTAAGGTGTTACCCCCCACATGTGTCATACACCACCCCTGTATGCTGTCTTGTCTGTCTTGTCTGTCTTCCTACCCAACCTACCTCCCCAAATATACCTACTATCCTTCCTCAACATCCCACTCTCACCATAAAAAGGGCAATCTGTTACCCCCCAAAATTTTACCCTATACAAGCTGTCCAGTTTCTACACATGTCCACTGAACACATGTAATCTGGTCTAATTGGCTTCACAAAACATTACTGTTGTCCTCACCCCTCTCTCAGGGGTTTGAGTGTCCAAATATACCTCCAAATTCAGTATATATGCACAGCTGTTGCTGCAGAAAAATGGACAGTTATAGACCTTCCCTACACCTGTCCTGCACATCCCTAGCTACTTTCCCTCTCATCTTTCCCTCTGTGTGCCCCCTTTTTCACCACTTTCATATCTCCCTTTTTTCTTTTCTTTTTAAGAAATTAGCGTGGGGGTAAGCAGGAGGAAGCACTTTTAATCAGTAGTAAGTGGGATTAAGCTCTTTTCAGGCTGTCTGCAGGCATATTTAACCAGAAATTAGCATTGCTTACTGCTGCGCAAACCCAGGCAAACCTGCTTACAACTGCTTAAAAGTGCCTTAATCACTCTGTATCCAACAGCCCTTGTTCTGCCTAGCAACAAAATAAACAGCCCTTGCTGATCTTGAGCCCAGGACCCTATTGACTATAGTCAAAGCACTTAACCACTAAGGCATCTGAGCTGTACTAACATCTGTTGCTTGTTCAAATATATCATTCAATACACGTACTAAATAGTAATGAACATCTGCTTTGACTACTACAATTGTTTACTACTTGTTAGTGAAAATAGTGTTGAATCAATCATGTTTTTATATCTAAATATACACATATCAGATAAATGTGGTGGGATACATCTGAAAAGGTATATATAACACTCATGTTTACACATAACAAGGATAGGGATATTTATATATACATATGTAGACATATGTATACATGTGCATACACACACACACACAGACATATATATATATATATATATATATATATATATATATATATATATGTGTGTATATTATATATATATATATATATATATATATATATATATATATATATATATATATATGTATATATAACATATGCCCATAACATGTAGTGGAGTCATACCTCAGCACAATAACTCACAACCCCTTAGTGCAAGGGAATGTAATGTAAGTATTGCAGTTATAAATGTGGAATGTTGCTACGGTAATAGGGGTTGTCTCAACAGACATGTGTAGGAAGGCCCTTCTGATACTGACATGTACATCATCAGTTACTGACAGACATCATAAAATCATCATAGTGAAGTACTACACAAATCACAGTAATGATCCTGTGGAATACAGCAGAAATATGACCAATAAACATGGACAGTCTGAAACAATCTGGTTGGTCCAGAGGTATACACAGAACTCCTTAGTGCAAGATGTGTGGACCAAGCCTGACAAAGGGGATGTTTACAGCCATGAAAATGGGGATATAACACAAATACTGGCATTGATAAGCTCACACAGTTGATGCATTCACACCCTTCTGTCTGTCCTATCACATACTAACTGGAGTAGCAGAGGTCCTACATCTCCACAGCATCCCACTGCTTTTTCAGAAATACACAGCACATATGATGGCCAGGCAACAGTACATCTGACAAATATCTGGACATAACATCACACTAGGTAAATGCACTGAGCTGCTAGGCATGTCACCAAGCACTGTTTAAACTACAGGCAGACTGCCACAACACTGACCCAAGTTTCCTATGGGGGAATACACATATAACTGCAAATATAGCAGGCACTAAAGGCATGTAACAGCACAGAGTAACAGGCACCAGTCTAAAAGTGCATACCCACAACTAATGTCAACACAGTCACAGTCACATTATGGTAAGCCTAATTAATAGTACAGTATATGGACTGTGTGAACAAAACCATCCTCATATTTGCCACTCACACACTAACCCTACATATACTGGCCCAATTCACAGTGTAATCTGATGCCTGACTGTGGTATGAGACATGTCTCAGTCTGGCCCTACAAACATATTCACTAATAGGGTACTAGAAACTGGAGCAGCATGCAACTTCAGATAGAACAGGACCAAGAACACTGACATCTACCACAGTCTGTACACAGGCCAAGTAACATATTCACAATACACCACTACACAATACTGACACTCTGTCAACGATTACCATAAGTACACTACTGTACAGACTACAACAGGCTGCCCAGGTTTTGTCTTCAAATATAAGGTCTACTATGCATAACATGCCTGGTAGTCTGATATATCACTGGCTTATTATCAGGAATGATGTCAGTAAATAATGATAGACTGTACATATGCACCTCTTACTGCATGACATATGGACAAAGGGTGACAAACTTGGGGAACAGAGGCACAAACACAGGGCCAATATTGACATAGTGCTGTGATAAACTGAGAAATTTACTGGTGTAACAGGGTTTGTTGTGACATATCTCTTCTGAGGGATATGAAGTCAGTAACTCACATGGATGCAACAATTTGCTGACTGCAATCATCAGAGTATGCCACTGCATTTTTAAAGACAGCAAATGTATGAGTAACACACCACATCGAAGACTCCAAACTCTGACCAGTCTGCAGATAGCCCTATAGGTGAGAGTTTCCTCAACCACATAACACTGTCATGTCAGACTTTAAATCATGTAGAACAGCCATATTTACACAAACCCTGTTAAACCAACATTACTTCAAATGAAGAACAGCTATACTTACATTCTGTCCCCATGTCTGGAACATCCCCCTCCTGTTTGTTGGCCTGTCTCCACAGTGTAGGTTGTAAGAGGTATTTCCAACTACCCTCTGTGATGCTGTTTGTCAGACACCCACATAAAGTCCTGCTCACAGTGAAGGTAAAGGGCCAAACCCACATGAAGTGCTTAGGTATAGGAGTGTGTTTCCATGCAATTGGCTATAGGAATGATACCACAGCTGTTCCACATGCAATTAGCAAGTGGGGGACTCCAACTCATTCACAGGCCATCTGCTGATCATGAGCATGACCTACAAAAGTCAAGCCTATGCAAAACAGATGTATTTTTCCACATCTACCAGGGAGGGAGAGAGTGAGAGAGACAGAGAGAAAGGAAGAAAGGAAGAAATGAAGGGAGAAAGAGCCAAAGATGTTTGTGTATGATACGTGGGTGGAGAGTGGTATCTGGGTATTATAACGGTTGCCTATATTGTTTACTAATCCATACTGTCACATAGTATTTGCACATGGCAGTACACATTTATGGCTGTGGATTGTATACAACAACCTCTACAGTGTTTCAAAACTGTTGGCCTTGTAAAGTGGACATTGGGACATATAGATCATAATGTATCAAAATCCACACTGCAATGGATGCTGTCATTACACAATCACCCCAACACCCACACAAGATACTGATAACACACAGATGCACACTTATCAGTACTGGGTTTCAAATCCCTACCTGACTATGTATTGCTATTACAGTGTTACGCAATTATTGCACGTGCCATGGAGCTTATATGCTGGAGAGCTGTCCAAAGGTATCTTTGAAGGTGAGTGACAGCAGCAGTTCTAAAGGAGGGAAAAGGTGAGTGCAGTAAGTGTAAGAGCCCACAAAATCATGTATCAACAAAGACACACACACTCTCACACAAACACACATTATCACAGTTGGCAGATCAGGATTAGAACTCTTACCTAACTAGTTTGTTACACTACAGTATTACGTAGTTATCTCAAGCGCCACATAGCTTATAGGGCTGGAACATGGCCAAAGGGTTATTTCAAGGTGACTGACATCAGCAGGCATGCTAAAGTAGGGCAATGGGAGGTATAGAGAGTGTGAATGACCTCAAAATCATTCATCTCCACCAAACACACAGACACACACACACACACACACACACACACACACACACACACACACTTGCCAGTACTGAGCTCCATAGGTTCATTGCTTCACAGATGTGTAGTAGGTGAATGGGCCTGAAGGCTCTACAAGGCTAGGCCAAGGGAATACTTTGGCATCAGGCCACATGACAATATTCCCCAGTGTGGCTCAGGGATGTAGTCCCTGGAGTGATCCCCAGTGGTGGGTATTGTATTTACCATCCACTCATCTGGGTTACTATTGTGGGTGGCCAATGATGTGTACTATTTCCCATGTATGTGATCTATATTCCCTAACATGGACAGTGTCTGGGTTGTGCACATGTCCCACATGCATGTTCTTTGATGTGTGGAAGGGTACTTGAGGTCTTTGGGACATGTTGTGTGGACAGATTGTTATCCTCTGATGTAGCATTCCTGACCTCATTGGTGAGACCTGGCTATGTAACTGAAGTTGTGTTTGCACCTACATTGACAGCATGATACAGGTATTCAGTGGAGTTAGTGGCATCTGTCCAAACAGGGCATGTATATAAGATGTGGTATTCTCTTTGTGGTGTGCGTTTACAGACTCTACAGTTGTTGCAGGTGTCCAGTGGGGAACATGGAAAAAGGGCCACTTTACACATTTATTTGGCTACTGAGGGGATGGAACAGGGTGCTATGTCCTTTTACTTGCTGGATAACACACACTCAGTCAGGAGATGTAACACATCAAAGTACTTTCTGATGTCAGTGGCACTGTTGTGGTCAACAGGCATGTAGTCCACTGCAATCACACTGTGGTTATTATCTGTGAGGCAATATGCAGAGAACTGCCAATATAGTGGTTGTTGCCTAGCCAAGTGTGTTTGTGTATGAGACGTGGGTGGAGAGTGTTCTCTGAGTAACATAAGGGTTGCCTATATTGTTCACCAATCCATACTGTCACATGTAGGGCTATGGATTATCTACACCAACCTCTCCAGTGTTTGACATCTGCTGGCCTTGTAAGGTGGGCATTGTGTCAACATAATAATTTAGCAAAACCCACCCCACAAAGGATCCTGTTATTACACAATCACAGCAACCCCCACACAGGATACTGATGACAGACACACACACTTGCCAGTACTGAGATTCAACCCCCTCCCTAGCTATGTATTGTTACTATAGTGTACCACATTTATCACATGCACCATGGAGCTTATAGGATGGATGCTATCCCAAGGTACTTCTAAGGTGAGGAACATCACCAGACAATGTAAATACTGGCATTGGGTGATGTAGTGGGTGAGAGATCCCAAAAATAATTTTACCCTGCACACACATTTACATTTGCCAGGGGTGAGGTTCAAACCTCTATCTAACAATCTTTATGGACCATTATGTTACACATTTACCACATGCACCACTGACCTTACATGGTTTAGGGTTGGCAACAGGTACTTCTAAGGTGGAGGATGTCTGCAGGACTGCTAATGTCAGGCACTGATATGTGTACTTGGTGTAAATGGGGCCAAAATCTTTGAGGTACAGTTATACATATGCACACACACAAACACTTGCCACGGATGAGATTCAAACCCATACCTATGTAGTTACTACTACTACTACTACATTGTTCTGCATTTATGGCATGTGCCATGAAGCTTACATGTTAGAGAGCTGTGCCAAGGTATTTTTGAAGGTGAGTAACATCAGCAGCAGTGCTAAAGGAGGGCTAAAGGGAGAATAGTAAGTGACAGTCTCCATAAAATCAGGTTTCATTGAAGACACACACACATACTCTCTCACACAAACACACACAATTTCAAAGTTATCATGTCTGGGATTAGAATTCCTACCAAACTAGTATGCTACACTATAGTATTACACAGTTACCACAAGCACCACTGAGCTTATATGCTGGAGAGCTGTCCAAAGGTATATTTGAAGGTGACTAACATCAGCAGCAGTGTTAAAGGGGGGTAAAGGGAGAGCAGTAAGTGTCAATGTCCATAAAATCAGGTATCAAAGACACACACACACACACACACACACACACACACACACACACACACACACACACACACACACATGCTCTCTCACACAAACACACACAGTTTCAAAGTTATCATGTCTGGGATTAGAACTCCTACCTAACTAGTATGCTACACTATAGTATTATCCAGTTATTACAAGTGCCATGGAGCTTACATGTTGGAGAGGTGTCCATAGGTATCCTTGAAGGGGACTAAAATCAGCAGCAGTGCTAAAGGAAGGGTAAGGGGGGAGAGTAGTAAGTGTAAACATTCATCAAATCAAGTATCATCAAAGACAGACACACTCTCTTACATAAACAGATTCACAGTTGCCATGTCTGTGATTAGAACTCCTACCTAAGTAGCATGCTACACTACAGTATTATGCAGTTATCACAAGTGCCATGGAGCTTATATGTTGGAGAGCTGTCCAAAGGTATCTTTGAAGCTGACTAACATCAGCAGCAGTGCTAAAGGAGGGGCAAGGAGAGAGTAGTAAGTGTCAATTTTCATAAAATCAGGTATCATCAAAGACACACACTCTCTCTCTCTCTCACACACACACACACACACACACACACACACACACACACACACACACACACACACACACACAGTTTCCATGTCGGGAATTAGAACCCCTACCTAACTACTATGCTATAGCATTTCACAGTTATTGCAAGCTCCGCAGAGCTTATATGTTGAAAAGCTGTCCAAAGGTATCTTTGACAGTGACTAACATCAGCAGCAGTGCTAAAGAAGAAGTAAGGGGAGATTAGTAAGTGTCAATGTCCATAAAATCAGGTATCATCAAAGACACACACACACACACACACACACACACACACACACACACACACACACACACACACACACACACACACACACTAGCTATGTCTGGGATTAGAACTCCTATCTAACTAGTATGCTACACTATAGTATTACACAGTTATTGCAAGTGCCATGGAGTTTATATGTTGGACAGCTGTCCAAACGTATCTATGATGATGACTAACATCAGCAGCAGTGCTAAAGGAGGAGTAAGGGGAGAGTAGTAAGTGTCAATGTTCATAATATCAGATAACATCCAAGACACACACACTCTCTCACACAAACACAGTTTTACAGTTGCCATGTCTGGGATTAGAACTCCGACCTAAATAGTATGCTACACTACAGCAATACACAGTTATTGCAAGTGCCATGGAGCTTATAGGGCTTGCACTTATCCAAAGGGTTATTTCAAGGTGACTGACATCAGCAGGCATGCTAAAGTAGGGCAATGATAGGTGTAATGTGTGTGAATGGCCTCAAAATCATTCATCTCCACACACAGAGTTTCTCAGTTACCATGTCTGGGATTAGAACTCCTACCTAAATAGTTTTTGACACTACAGTATTACACACATATTGCAAGCACCACACAGCTTATAGGGCTGAGGTTTGGCCAGAGGGTTATTTCATGGTGACTGAAATCAGCAGGAGTGCTAACATGGGCGATGGGAAGTGCAGTGTGTGTGAATGGGCCATAAACCATTCCTCTGGAAACACACACACACACACTCACTCACACATAACTTTACATTTGATAGGACTGGGTATACAAATGCTAGATGAATACTGAATTGTATGCTGTTCAAATCTGTACCTCATGAAATCATTTAATAATTCTTGTTTTCTCTTATTTGGTCTGTAAGCATCAGTGTATTTATTGTACTCACTTGTTATGGTTTTATAATTGTATATGTATTAACCAGTATCTTGTGTATCAACATCAATGTTTTTTTTTTGTTAATCTAACTATGACCTTGAGTTTTCTCCCGGGCTCTGACTGAAAACATGTGGACATGTGGGGACTAGCCCGCCAACAAATGTAAAATAAAATAAAATAAATAAAATAAAATAAATTGTACTATCATGTTACACAGTTATCACAAGCACCACAGACACTATAGGGCTGAGGGCTACCAAAAGAAATGTCTACAGTGATTGACATCAGCACATCATGTGATATTGGCCAATTGGATGTGTGGTGGGTAAGACATGCCTCATAATGGAAATCTCTCTGTCTCTGTCTGTCTCTCTCTTCCCCACATCTCTGTGTGTGTATGTTTGACATATTATAGTGTGTTGGCCTTGGATATGTGTGAGTATTCCTAGCCAATGTGTGTGCAAAGCATGAATTGTGTACAATGTGGTGGTTTCACAGACATCTGCAACTGACAGATATGTGTAGTCCACTGTGTTGTCAGACATAGGCTTCATTCCTGTAAGTGTAGGAGCATGCCCAGTATGACCTTCCGTATTGAGTGTGTGAATCCATTCTAGGTAGGTTATACTCCAGTCCAGTGTTTGGTGTTCTACACCTATAGCTAGCAACCTGTTTTTGCAGGATATCTATAGATAGGTTGACAATATGGAGTCACAATGGGTGACATATTGGGATACTGTAACTATTGTGTCTGTGCTGCTTGTTACGTGGTTGGTGTTAGCAGAGATATTCAGACATATGTACTGTTTTACACTATGATGTATTATGTCATCAACTACTGACAGATATACTTATTTGCTCACAGTAATTTTCTGGGAAATACAAAATGAATGAAGCTGTGTCCAGTATTGTGGTCTGCAGCCTACATATTCTTGCACACTCATGCCATTCTGGAGGGGTAGCTGCAGACACTTGCTGATGGGTCTGTGTAAATGATCTAGCACCTTGGAACTATGGTGGCTGAGGATCCCCTGCTTGTACATATATAGACGTAACAGAATGGCCATATCCTGCTGTGGCCATACCTCTCAGCTGTACAGATTCACCCAGGTTACCCAGAGGCAGAGCTCATATATCTGGTCAGTTCCTCTTCACATTGTGGTTTATGCGCAGGTTTGCAGTCACCCATTACTGGGTTTGTAGGTAGGGGTAGTATGGGTACACATCAGAGTTTCAGACTTCACACACTCCATGACATCCATGCTTCTGCACGCCCCCACTCTGTTATTCTATCCTCTTCCTAACATTATGCAAGCAATATTTAAGACATATCCCTATAGTGGTCCCATCATCCCAGTGGTATTTAGGGTTTGGTCCACAGTTCATGCAGTAGGACATGGTGGGCATGCTACTGGGATTTGTCAACATGGCCTTGCATTTGTGTTCTGTTTACTGTATTATGTTGTTAGCTGGGACCCCATGAGATAACATACATTGGCACTATGTGCGAGGCACAGGCCTTTGACAGAGGACTATAGGCCATTTGGTAGTGATGCAGGCCATCTGTAGCAGGCCAGTGCATTCTGTTACTCCTACATTCCCAGGCTGTGAGCCACTTAATTCCCCTGAGATGATAGGGTACATGTGCGAGGTGTTAATGGCAATAGTTCCTGTCCATATTAATCCATTGGTCTGGATGCTGGCAGGGTGCTGCTTACAGCTAGGGACACATCTGCATGGGACACCTCTTCAGCATGTTTCATTCTGTGGGTATTCCCATACAGAAGTGGGGGTCATACCGTACTCATTCCCAACAACAAGGATATGACCTGTGATAAACCTGTGGCTGATGGTGAGGTGAGCTGAGTGCATGTGTGATATGGAAGCTTCTTGCAGCTGACTCACAGATATACCTGGGACACTCCCCTTATGCTTCCTTGTGCAGGGACAAAGGCAGTCTGTCATTACTTTATAACTGTGCCTTTTGTGGTCTGCCACTGATTGGCCAGACTACATCAGTATTCCATACTACACATAAAACTAATGTGCTGCTAACCCGTATGTACAATTCCAAAGGTGTGTGCAGTTGACAGTTACATTTTATGTACTCTGTCTAGGGTACTTCCACCTGTGTACTGTGTGTATGTCTGGGCCCACATTCATGCCATGTCCATCTTTCAGATGGTGACAGATGTTGAAATCTGGACAGTGAGTATGGGCAACTGCTGACATGGGTATTGCTGAGAAACATTGTGGTTGACACTGCAGTTGTCGGAACATGGCCCTGTCATCAACAGTACTGTCCATAGGCCGAGACACAACCCTCCATGCTTACATGCTGACCACTTCCAGACAATATTGAACACATAACCTAACACATGGACCCCTGCATATTGTACACATGCAACAATCTATCCTGTAGATTGGGTCAGCTCAGGTAATCTGTACTCCACTGTTAAACCCACACGTACATATTACTGTATTTCTATATAGGATTGTGGGGGGGTCTCACCTGATGATTTTAAACATTTGCTATGATTGTACTGGTATTTCAGGTACTCTGTTGGCTTCCATTTCATTTTGTATTCTGACCTATCATGCGACTGGAGGCATATCAGTAGAGTACATATCTTAGGTTTTATTGACCTACATTTCAGTTTCAGACTTCTTACCCTTCAGAAATAACGTACAACTGCCAGACCTGTTGTAGTCTGTAGATCTGGAGGGGGGCTGTTAACCAATGCAATCAATTGGAGACATTAGCCCAGCCTTTCTTTATGGTCATCTACACCTGTCTGGCTGGCTGAGGCTGGTGGTGAGTATGTGTGCCTCACTGACATGCATGTCTGTGTTCTATGGACACACATTTGGGCCACCACATGTGCTGCAGTGGGATTTGTCACCTTGTCTAGTACTGCCTACTTTGTTTACACCGGTATTAGTTAGGGATTTCTTACAGCTGATATAGGTGTCCACTAACTGCTGCCATCCCATTCAGCCACCCAATTCCCTTGCATGCTCATGTCCATACCATAGATACAACTATCAGAACATACTACTCCATTCAGCAATTGGTAGGAAGAGTGACTTATCTTGTGGCTGTGCCAGTATTGAGGATGGTGCTGGAGGGCTGACTATGTCGGATGCACATAGTACACTCCCTATACATGATAAAGCACAGGTAGTGTCATGTTTAGCATTCCTTTTACTGTATGTGCGAGTCAGAGAGAGGTGTCATTCCCTGGGTCCCTACTGAATCAGTGTATGTGCTATGCTTTGCCTCTTTGCCAACACCTGGGCATACTGGGCATGCCTCCTTTTGCCTACATGGGCAGGCTCAGGTTGTTCCTCCTCCAAGTCCCTCTGTGCCTGTGATGTCCTTGGCAATGGTGGGGAGCTGTGTGGCTTTGCCCCATGCTGTTCCTGCTGCAGCTGTTTCCACAGGATCATATTGTGTAGCATGGCACATACAATGACCATTTGTGTACATGTAGCTGGAGAGTACTGCAAGACTCCACCAGATATGTCCAGGCAGCGAACCGTGACTTGAGCATCCAAAACACATGCTCTATTATGATTCTGGTTTGTGCATGTGCCTCATTATGGAGTTCTTGTTCAGATGTGTGTGCATTTCTGATGGGTGCCATCAGCCACGGCTTCAATGCATAACCAGCATCCCTCACTAGGTGGCCATATGGGATGTCCCCATTGGTAAATGACTGGTACAGCTGTGTCATATGCCAGATGTTGGAGTTGTGATAGCTTCCAGGACTGCCAGCACACACATTCAAGATAATGCCCTGGGCATCACACATAACCTGGCAGTTGATAGAGGGGAAGCCCTTGTGGTTTATATAGACCCTACCCCACTTGCCGGGTGGTACTTTGATGTGTATGTGCATGCAGTCTATAGCACCTACTACCTCAGTGTATTCTGCTATTTGGTGGAAGAGATGCATATTGCTGGTCAACGCTACATGGGTGTTGAGGAAATATATGTGCTCACCAGAATGTGCTGACATGGCATCCAGGAATTGGTGGAGTACCCTGAATGCTGATGCCTGTGAGATCCCCATGATTTTCCCAGTTGCCCTTTGGAAGGTACCTGTGGCTAGTATTTTTAAGTCTACACATACCTTGGTATCCACTGGGATGGGGTCCCCTCTGTTGGTTCTGTGTGTGAAGCATGGCCGGCTCAGCTCAACAATTTGCTGTAGAATGTCCCTGTCTACCCTATAGTGCTCCTCTATCTTCAGTTCCTGTAGCCCCTGGTAGGTTATCCTGCATCTGTACACTCTTCTCCTTCTCCTCACTGCAGGTTGGTCATCAGCATTCACATTCTCACCACCCTCAGCCTCTTGCACATATTGATGTATGAGAGCAACATCAGCCCCTAACATTTTGTTAGTTTTGTCATGTAAAATTTCCCTGTCTGTGTACACTGGTGGTGTAGAGTTTGTGGGAAAAACCAGACTGGAAGGTGTTTGCATAGTTTATAGTAGTGTGCTAGAGTGTTCCATGTGTAATTGGCCGATTCTGATACATTTCACCTGACAGCTATGCTAGTTCTCCTTGATTGCCTTCCTACTGCTGTTTTCCCTTCCCATTGCCTACCTGTTTAAGCCCCGAGGTGCGGTGAGCATACCCAGTGCTAAGATCTTAACAGAGCTGCTATTTCCTGTTTTTTTTTGTTTTGTTTAAAACGTGGTGTGTGGCGCACACACTCATTTAGGCAATGCAAACACTGCTGTGCAGCCTCAGACAAACCCCCTTCCTTACCTGTACTAAGCTAAGGGCAAACACGGGCCACAGAGCTCCAATAACTTATAGCATGCATGACACTCCCCCTTATGAGGTCATCTACCTCTTATATGTATACAATGGTGTTGCTGCACCTACATGGTTGGGTGCAAGCTAACACTGAGAAGAAATCTGTGATTCAGTACCAATCCCCTCATTTGCATAAAACAGAATGCTAATTCATAGTTACCACACTCACACTCAGCCTTCCCCCTTAGCAACCACTATTCCCTGGTATTGTTGTCTTATGCATGCCATTGACTATTATGCCAAAATGCTGATTTGGGTTTAAAAGCTTATTTCCAACTTTTTTCTTATTTTCTGGCCGATCCCATTTGCGCACCACTGCCCTATGATTAAGCAGCCAAAATCGGCCCCCAAAAAATAAAAGTTATTTTTTATAATTTTGCAACCATTTCTCATGCCAATGGCCATATATTTGGCCATTGACATGCCTACTATATTGAATACATGCTTTCTTTGGAGCTGTCATGCCTCTGTTTTGTAACTTGCAGAAATGTATTCGGTTAGTAACTGAATACATTTCTGCAGGTTACACTATTCCTGCACAGATGCCTGCCTGCTTCCTGGATCGATAATTCACCTCATTTCATGGTTTTCACCAGCAAATGAGGTAATTAGCATATAGCAGTGGTGTCCTTGAAGGAATAGTGTAGGAGCGCTCGTGCACGTCCAGGGAGCTCATTCCTGGATCGCTCATCGGCCATATTGCATGCAGCAGCTCTTGCACTATTCCTGCACTCCGTGCAGAGCTTGCTGAATCTGGGGGTATGTTCTTTCCAGTCTTGCTAGCTTGTTGAATTCATGTCTATATTTTTTCAACCAAATAATTGTTAGGTTTTGTAAACTTGTTTAGAACAGAACATTATATATTATGTATGTTAGTTACTTGTTAGGAAGTCTTGTTCTGAATTAATTGAATATTAATGAGCTGTATAATTGATTGGATAGCTTGTGTGTTCTTATAAATATAAAGGAAGTGATGTTTTTATCTGTAGAAGCCATTTGTTAATGGCAAAATCGCTTAGTTTTTAAGAGTATTGGAATTAAAGAAGTGGATTTCCTTGTCCGCTTTTTGGTCCTTGTTTCCTTTTTTTACAAGTTTTACCCTTGTTGGGCACTGTTTTGTTTATCTGTGGTTACGACCGAAATGGCTTTTTTTTCACTTAATTACATTGGTGAACTTTGAGTTTATGCTATGGAAGCAGTCATCACCGAGTTAACTGCTTCCATGCAAAGGCTCATGGCACTCTTGACCCAGAAGGAGGCTAGAGGGGCAGCGCGAGCTATGCTAATGGACTCCCAAGTGGAATTATTCCCTTTACATTCACCACCAGTGTTGGAGGAGGTGAACATCAATGCTGAGACAAATGCAGCTTGACCAGAAGGTAACAACATAAAACAATGGCTTTGTTTACTGGAGTTTAACTTCTCTGACTTGAATGAGGAGAGAAGGGAGCCGCTTTCATTGAGAAAGCAAATTGACCAGTTTGAGTGCATTTGCCGCAAATATAGGGACCTACAACTGGATAATGCATACCTCGCAAAATCGCTAGCACTTAAACAAGTGCCTAAAGGCCTAAGAATTTGGAAATTACTAATGGGAATTGACAATGTTTCTATGACTTTTAAGGAACTGGTGGATTTATTTAATAATACTGGCTTGGAAATGTTGCACATTACTGTGAAAAACAATCAGAGTAAGTTGGTTTCACTTGAGAAAGAGATTGTTTCTTTGAATGAAAGTATAGTTAATGATTTACTGTTTTTTCAACATATTAACAGTTATCATTCTGTGCTTAATAAGTTAGACCAATTTGTAAATGAAAATGTTCAAATTAAGATTAAAAATTGGCGAGGGACATTAATGACTACAAAAACAACTTGGCGTACCCAAATGGTGCCTCTGAGACTATTTCTAACAACCCCAATAGATGGAGAGGAGAAAGGGGCAATAGGGACAATATTCAAAAGGGTTTGACTAACCAGAATGTGAATGTGAATGCATGATATGATGAACAACATTTTTTAGATCAACCTCCACAGTTGAGGAGATCGAAATGTTTGATGAACAGGAGGGGAGGGGGACAAGTGAACCAAAAAATATGGAGGACAGCACCAACAACAGAATGGTTTTCACAACAGGCAACACCAGTGAGCGAACAAGAACAGACATCGAATCCTAGCATTCTTAACTGCCAAATTAGGGTAGAAGACTCACAATATGAGTCGGACAGCTCGCTTTTGCAGTTTGAAATTCAGAATATACCCGCTGTTTGTGATATTTGTAAAAAAGCTGGCTTTACAATATACAACTATAGTGCCTTGAAAATTAAAGATGTGCATCATACTTTGTTGTGTAAAGGTTTTACTTTTGTCCCTGCCTTTTATTTAGATTTTGTGGATGTTTACACTAGTTTCAAGTTGCTTACTAGGCAATTGAACATGTCATTGTTTTTTAATTACTAAAATAATGAAAGAAGTTTGGTACCAGTAACTCCTAAAAGGAAAAGTACATTTATACCCCCTGTTCATAAGGACATAATGATATATGAAAAATTGTGTGTTAATGAAATTAGGAGGAAAATGGCAAAAACAGGCAACTTTAGTAAATATGATAATTTAAATACTGAAGAAATAAATGCTTTATTTGAATTGGCCAATAACACTGAAGTGAGGAGTATGAAGTTTGATAAGGGGGGGGGGGTTGTCATACTGTCCCACTTTGATTATGTGGTAAAAATGCAAGAAATTTTAAATGATTATTCTACATACCAGAGGGTCTCTAAAAATTAGACGAACATTGCTTATCATAGAATAGATTTGTTCTGGCTGGACGCACTCTTTCAAGGGGCAATACATGAAAGTGAATTCAATTATTTTAATGTGGAACACCCAGTTATGCCTGTTGTGCTTGGGATACCCAAGATCCACAAAAATATTGACCCCCCCCCATTTAGACAAATTGTGGCAGCAAAGGGCTCAAAAACTGAGCCGATGACTTCATTCATGGACATGGGAATACAACAGGTGGTAACAGGGTTGAACACATATTAAAAGACTCTTGGCATTGCCTTGAGTGTCTGACTGCTATAAGGGACCTTAATAATTTTTCTTTTCTTATTATAGATGTGGTAAATCTTTTTTCAGTTGTTCCACACGATGAAGGCTTAAACTATTTTAGAGAGAGCCTTGTAAAAAGTAAAAAATTAAACGGGGTGAAAATAGATACCCTAGTTGCTCTAACGGAAATGGTGTTAAAGAACAATTACTTGAGTTTTGAGGGTGAAATATTCCATCAGATATCAGGGGTAGCCATGGGAGCCCCTGGCTTCACCAATTTGGTACTTTTACACTGGGAAGAAATGTTTGTGTTCCAGTCTTCTTTTCGGGATCACATAATTTTATATATACTGTATTTTGGACGACATATTAATATTGTGGAGAGGTGATGAGAAAGAGGCTGAGCAGTTTGTAGATTATTTAAATACTACTACATCTTCTTTTACATTCACTAGTAATTAAACAAACAAACAGGAAGCAACTTCTCTGCCAAAGAGGTCCTCCTTCCAAAGAAATACGATCAAGATATGGAAGATAGAAGGATTACCAAACCACGATGAGTCCAAAAATGGAAACGTTCAGCAAAGTGAAATGATGAAAAGGTTCTTTATTTCAACCAGAAATGTGGCTTCTTTACGGGGTCATCCCACGCTTCATCAGACAATAAAATGCATAAAATACAAGCAAATATTCCAAAATAATCAATTATTCAATTAATTTACTTACAAAAATTGTGCATATTTAAACACATATAACACTCAAAACTACTATCAATATATACCATAAACTCTTATATGTGTTAAAAATCACAAGTATCAACCATATAACTTTATGTCTTAAAAATACATACTTAGACTTCAGAAACATCAAAAGTCTATCATGCATGCTGGAGACAGTCGCGATCTCCAGCATGCATGATCTATCTTCCATATCTATTCACTAGTAATTGGAATAGTGAGAAGATAGATTTTATTGATATTCACCTTACAAAGATGTTGGAAGGTTTGCAAAGTAATATTTTTAGCAAAGAAACCTATAGTAACTCACTATAACATTATCAAAGTTGTCATCCATTCCACCATCGAAAAAGTATTATTAAGGGCCAAATGGTAAAGTTGCCATGTTTAATTAGTGATAATAGTACATACCAAGAAGAAATATATACACTAATTGGTATGTTTTTGGACAGAGGATACCCACTGAAATTACTTTTGGAGGTGCACAATGAAGTATTAAGGAAGAGAAATACTTCCTTTTCTCCTATTTTATGGGGAGGAAATCAATGTCCGGAGAAAAATGTAAAACCTTACAAATCAGATGCCCTTATATTGAGATATAACCATCAAACATCCACAATTTTAGAAATTATCAGGAGAACATGGGACACACGTTTTGATACCAGTATGAAGCAAAGACTGGGACAGACACCAAGAGTTGTATTTTGTAGGGGAAAGAATATCAAAAATATTTTTAGAGAAGCCAATTTCTAAAAGTATACATTCAGTTATGTACAAATGTGAGGCCTTTTAAT